>NW_015542356.1:1511974-1512466 GCF_001515605.1 Sinocyclocheilus anshuiensis | reverse complement strand
CATTATTGGAATCCTTGTCGTCCTCGTCATCCTGCCTGCCTCCACACACCTTGACCGTGACAGAATAACCGACCCTTTAAGTAAAGTATAGCGGCGTCTTTCCCCTCGTTTTTTTTCCCAAGTTTTTGTCAGTTTTTATTGTTTTTTTTTTATGGATTACCCCGCCTTCGAGATCCTCCTGCTGGAGCAGGGGGAACGCTCTCTTGAGGACCACACAAATGACTTTCTGTCCCTGGCCCACCTCACGCACTACCCGGACAACTGCCTCTGTACCTTCTATAGAGTTGGACTTAACGCCACCACACGAGCGCATTTGTCTGGGGATGGTCCTCGAGAGAGCCTCGCCACCTTCATCGACTGGGTGCTGGTGTCCTTGAGTCCCAGCTGACCGTGGACATCACGGACAACAACACCAGCCCCACTCAGGACCCTGAGCCCAGCCCACCATCTCCCCGCGGTACGGAGCATAAGCCTGAGCCCACCGATGACGGA
>NW_015542356.1:1500432-1511213 GCF_001515605.1 Sinocyclocheilus anshuiensis | reverse complement strand
AAGTAAAGTATAGCGGCGTCTTTCCCCTCGTTTGTTTTTTCCAGTTTTTGTCAGTTTTTATTTTGTTTTTCTATGGATTACCCCGCCTTCGATATCCTCCTGCTGGAGCAGGGGGAACGCTCTCTTGAGGACCACACAAACGACTTTCTGTCCCTGGCCCACCTCACGCACTACCCGGACAACTGCCTCTGTACCTTCTATAGAGTTGGACTTAACGCCACCACACGAGCGCATTTGTCTGGGGATGGTCCTCGAGAGAGCCTCGCCACCTTCATCGACTGGGTGCTGGTGTCCTTGAGTCCCAGCTGACCGTGGACATCACGGACAACAACACCAGCCCCACTCAGGACCCTGAGCCCAGCCCACCATCTCCCCGCGGTACGGAGCATAAACCTGAGCCCACCGATGATGGAGAGCCATGTCCCGCCACGATCCCCGAGCCGGAGCGAAGCCCCGCGGCTGAAAGGAGGATCGCCTAGGAGCTCCGCCCCCTGCATCATGGCTGAGGGTGAGCGGACTATGCAGGGAATTCAGGGGGAGGAGAAATGAGGAGGAGAGACCGCGGAATCCTCTGTTTAGCCCAGGAAGGGCTCTCGATCCCCCGTCGAGCCTAGGAATGGCTCTCGATCCCCCGTCAATGGCTCTCGATCCCCCGTCGAGCCTCGGAATGGCTCTCGATCCCCCGTCGAGCCTCGGAATGGCTCTCGATCCCCTGTCGAGCCTCGGAATGGCTCCCGATCCCAAATTCAGCCCGGGAAGGGCTCCCGATTCATCGTTTAGCCCGGGAAGGGCTCCTGATTCCTCGTTAGGCCCAGGAAGGGCCTTGGTCGGGCGTCGACCCGCCATCGCCTCTGGACTCCTCTCCTCTGACTGCGCCTCGTCGCTCTGTCCTACCGGCTCCGTTGGGCTCTTTCCTCCCGTCAGCTCCACCTTGGTCCTCAATCGCTCCGGCTCCGCCGCGGATCTCTGGATCTCCGCCTCTGCCTTGGTCGCCAGAGCCCTCGGCTCCAGGTCATCTCCCTGGCTCCTCCCTCCATCGTCCCCTCCCTGGACTCTGTTAGCCGTCCTCCTCCTGGAAGGCCGTCCTCCGCCGGAACCTCCACCTGTCTGGTCTGCCTGCCAGTCCTTTGCCTTCCCCTGTCACCATCTCGCATCCTCTGCCTTGTCCTCCTCCTAGTCCCCCTCCGCCCCTCCCTCTGTTTCTACGGTGCGAGGATGCACCTTCCGGGAGGGGGGAGTAATGTAACACCCCTGTGGACTGTTTGTTGTGGTTTCTTCCCCTTGTGTTGGTTTAGCCCGTATAATCATTAGTTAATTACCCTCATTGTGTTCACCTGTCTGCCCCTCTTTATCTGCCCTATAAGTTCCTGTCTCTTGTATTCTAGTATTGTCGGTTATTGTGAATGTTACCCCGAGTGTGTGTGTCTCATCTACCCGAATCTGCCTTGTTGTCTCTACATTAAATATCCTTATTTGAATCCTTGTCGTCCTCGTCATCCTGCCTGCCTCCACACACCTTGACCATGACACCCAGTGCTTCCGATTAGCCAATCTGGGCCTGCGAGGTACGAAGAACGGGCCCCAGAACTGTTTTGAGAAGGTGCTTTGAGCCATGTATTATTACTATGAATGAATTAGGCTACTACTAGGCTTACTATTACCATATTGTGCCCTGCAATAATCATTAACTCAAACTCGGTTTTTTGAGATAAAGGAAAAAAAAAAAGAAAATCGGCCAAATATATTGGGCAAAAAAATCTGCATCATATACCGGCCATCGGCTGCCCTGATTCCTAAATATCGGCATCGGCCAGAGAAAAACTCTTATCGGTCGACCTCTATTGCTGACACTTAAATTAATTGTTTTGCCACTTTTGCACTTGTTATTAATATATTTTGAATGCAAAGGTCACTTTATTTTTTCAAAAAATTTATGTTTATTTGTTATGCATGTTATGTATTTTTATTAAAAACAAGTTTTGTAATAACCACTTGTTCCGGTCCGGACCTTTGACACTGATGAAAATTCAGATTTGGACCTTTGAATGTAGATTTTGAGTGATAGTGAACACCTGTTTCAAGGTCTATTTCTGACCTTTCTGCTAATAATAATAATATAATAGCGGTCTTATAAAGAGATGGTCAACATAGTATACATATGAGTTTATTTATTTATTTTTTGATTAAAGGGATAGTTCACCCCAAAATATAATAAATTCTGAAAATTCTGATTTCCAAACATGTACGACATTCTTTTCCAGTAAAACATAAAAGAAGACACTTAGAATGTCTTAAAATATCACTTTTTTCCAGTAACATTGTCCCTGCGGAACCATTTATCACCCACATAAAATGCAGCTAAAAAAATCCTTTCATAACAGCTCTTAATAATGGTTGACCTTACAGCTAAAATCTGATGTTGCTATGATGGTGTGGGTGGCAGAAATGTTATGTGTACAGTCTTTACAGAGAAGTCATTTCACTGTGAGAAAAAAAAAATGTTTTTGTAATTTTTATAGTTTTTGAGAAATGGTTTTTGTATATGTACTACAGAGCTGTTATACACACTTGACTCATGACATATCTTTCTACTTTTTTCTCACACAGTGGCTCCACCATATAACAAAACACTGCACTTCTGAAGGTTTTTAATCAATCTGCAAGTCAATAAAGACTCAGGCAACCTGCCAACATTAGAAAAAGCTCCAAATATAGCTGCTAAAAAGCTGATACATACACGCTAACTCACTTAGAAACCAAACTTGCACATTTAACAAGGGGTTCCACTGAAGAAAAACTGTTATCCACATATGTACAGTTGTGGCCAAAAGTATTGGCAATGACGTAAATTTTGTGTTTTGCAAAATTTGCTACTTAAGCTGTTGTGGTGTTCATTCACATTGTTTCTACAAGTATTGGCAGTGATATAATCTAGAAACAATGTGAATGAACACCACAACAGCTTAAGCAGCAAATTTTGCAAAACACAAAATTTATGTCACTGCCAATACTTTTGGCCACGACTGTACAGGCAATATTGTATGTTCTCTGTAAAGCTCTACAAAGCAGTTTCAGAACAAGAGGACAACTAATAGAGGTAATTGTCATTTTCTGCTTATGTTTCTAGTGAAAAGTATATTATTTCAAACATAAATTGCTAAACATATAGGCCAGTAGATTAGCCATGTTGAAATTAATAGAAATAGTCTTTCATCTTCTCTGGCTTAAACTATCACATGGTTGATTGGTTGATTTTCAACAGGCACACAGATAGAGTGAATACTTCAGATTTGACAAACAATGTTCTGCACTGTGTATTCCCCAGCCGGAAACATCTCCTCTTCAGATGCTGTTAAACACACAGCTCAAGCCTCAATGGGATATAATTGTGTGTAATCGTGAAGATCATTTCAAGATATCGTGACACAAAAACACTGCAGTAAACAAGATTCCCAAACGCAGAGAGGCCTCAGATCACAGACCACCAACAGTCCAGCAATTTTTTTTTTACCAAATTTTTTTTCTCCCTCTGTAATCACAGAAGTTTTTTTTTTTTTTTCATGCTGGTCAAAGCAGCATCAAAAAAAACTAACTATACTGTGGTTTGTTGCTTTTCTTCCTGTCTAAGTAGGTGGTTCTTGGCATAACAAGCTGCAATGTAAACAACACTTTTTGCAAGTAAGTCAAATATTGGCAACATAAGACAGAGATCCTACAAAGGACAATGTTTGAGGGCGCTTCAAAAAGTTATATAGCACCTTCTGAATATGGTTGGTCATTCACTCTCATTCCTCTGACTGTCATTCATCTAACTGTCACATGACTTTATCATGCAGCACAGCTGGTAGTAATTGGCACTATGTCTGAATTGCCCAATTAGGGAAAGCGAGAGAAGTCTAGTATGGAATTTATTTTGATTACCTCGTTTCCCTCCCATTCAAGAATCTATCAAATTTGAATGATCCTTTCAATCACTGCTGCACTGCATATGTACATGATGAAGCACACATCATTTTAAAGCCCCATTTTATGTTCGTCGTAGCTGTAATTCTCTCCACTCGTCATTTATTTTGCATTACTTTATGTATTGTTCTCCTTCTTCCTTGCCGCAGTGGTTAAGGCCGTCACAAGGGGATGCAGTGATGGTGGTGCTCGCCTCACAGTTTAAGGGACAGACGTTACTGTGGTTACAATCAAGGATTCCTTTCAGCTTTTTAAATAATTCCTGTAAGCATTATAATAAATTATTTTATTGATATCCACCTTATTTTTTCCCCACACTTATTTATCTAACACACATACTCAGTCTACATTTCAATTTGCACATAATATACCTGTACATACAACTGTCTATTGTTATATACCTGTACATACAATTGTTGATTTGTATATTTGTATTCCTTATTTACTTGTTCTATTTTTTGTTTTTTAGAATATCCAGGATTGGCCAAAGGCCACCGTCTTTCTTGGGTACGATGAAGCAAGGGCTGTAAACCCCTGCCTCATCTCGGCTGGAGGAACAGACTTGATTGCATCCTTTGCCAGTAGGACGGCAATCTCTTCGCACAGGACAGGGGCATCTCGGACTACCACTGAAGTCTCAAGGATGTCGCTTAACCTGGGGGGGTCGCCTGGTGAACTGAATCACGTAGCTGAGTCGAACTGTCCGAATGAACCAGCGGGACGGGTTGGGCAGTGCCAGCCATGATTCCAAGCTCCGTGCGATTGGCGCCAAAGGGACAATCGATGCACCCGTGGTGGTGCAGCGATGGGAAGTCGTGCTGAATGGCCTAGAAGGCATCTCGTCCTGGCTCATCACAGCAGGACTCCCCATGTCCCCAGAGGTACTGGCCAGAGATGCGTGGAGAGGCGTTGCGTCCCTGAGCCGTGATCTCTTGTCCACTGGTGATAGGGGGCATCGTGGGCGAGAGTGAGGAGGCATCAATCACTGTCAACCCACAAACCTGGTAATCCGGAGGAAAGAGAAAATGCTCTACTCTAAAACTGTGGATACCGCTACATCACAGAAACAAAATGAAACCCAGGATTCGCCGCCTCCAGGGGAAGGAGTGGCACTGTACTCACCATGTCCTTTGAAAGAGCAGCTTACCAAGTCTCTGGGTTGCCTGTATCAGGGCTGCTATGTCATCTCTTTAGAGGACTTAGGGGCCGGCTGGAACATGGGTGATGCCGCGCTCCTGCGAGAGGCTCGCTCTGGAGGACGCAGGAGGGCGCCCACAGCGACGAGCAGACTGGGGCACAGCCCACAACGGAATGGTGGCAGGTGGAGGATCATGTCAGGGCAGGATATGCTGGATAGCCTCGGTCTGCTTCTGTGCTGCCGAGGACTGCTAGGCTAAGTCCTCGGCAGCGTCGCCAAACAGGCCAGTCTGGGAGACAGGAGCATCAAGAAAGTATAACAACAATATAATAATTCTATTAGGATATGAACAGCTTTATGCATTAACCCAGTATTCACCTTATTGAAAGGTGGCTTCATATTTACTGATTATTATTATAGCTGTAACGAAGGAGGTGTAGTGACAACGGAGTTGAGGATCCAAATGCAGGCTTTATTCATAAATGTGGTCAGACAGGCAGGGTCCAGTACCAGCAAACAATAATATCCCAGGCAAAGACAAAGAGTAATCCGTAAACAGGCAATGGTCAGGGCAGGCAGCAAAACAATCATAAAAACCAGATAAACAGTCCAAGATTCAAAATACACAAAGACAAGGCAAGGCAAGGCAAAACAAAGAAACACGGGCAGGATAACAGAAACTAGGAATCATTACATGCTAAACAATCACCAGCGAAGTGTTCGAGTGTGTGTGCATCTTTTAAAATCCTTCTAATATGACACAGCTGTGAACTGATGATGAGCTCTAATGAGTGACAAGTGATGCAATAGATGATGAGTCCGGCAAAGGATTATGGGGAATGTAGTCCAGGGTGAATGGCAAAAGTCAGGGATGGAGTGCCCACTGGTGGAGCTCATGGGCACTCCAGTTGGTGATCGTGACAATAGCTCTAACATGCACCTCTTGTAATTACAAAAGCCTGCTCAGTTTTTTCAGTAAAAAAAAAAAACAAGATCTGAACATATCACTAATTATAAAAAGAAAAAAAGTGTATTGAATCCAACTGACAATTTTCCTATTCAGTGTGTCATTTTAATATTTTTGCATGTTGTTGGACCTGTTTATAGTAACATAGTATATTTGTTATGAATTTATATTTCTTAAAAATAAATAAATGTAATTTATATCATGATACATGACTTTTGTTTGTTAATTTATTTATTTTTTAGTTAAATTTATAGTTGCAAGTAATTCAATTTGCAACTAAACCATTAATGATTGAAATGTAAAAGGGCAGGTTTGACATTTTGATTACCTTTAAGCTCTATAGTGTAAAAAACATACTCTGGAGTGACATGATGGCAGGTGGATGATGAAGGAATGTTAAGTTTAAAACAAATGATCTGTAGAAGGTGCAACATGACTGGACCAAACAAATATAGATGTGATGATGTCTCTCTCTCTCTCTCTCTCTCTCGCTCTCTTACACACACACACACACACATTCAAAATGTAACGGGCCCTTTTTGTTCCTTTTGGTCGGGTAATGTTAAATCTTAAGAAAGAAAAAAAAAACATACAGTTCAGAAACACTGCCCTACATGGTTCTTGATCAGGACACTGCATTGTCCTTGTATCAGTGAATCACGTTTACATTATGGTAGAATGGCATTGGTGACTTTTATGACTGATGTCAGTTTAGAGGCCTGGAGAAATTCTTGTCACCACTTCCAGAGGTGAATCTTCTAGCTTTCAGAGCTCAATCTCTCATCCACACAAATCAAAGTGCTGAGGGAAGAAGAGCTGCTAAAATTAGAGCTCAATAGAGGCTTGACAGTGAAAATGTCAGGTTCACACTTCAAGTAAGTAAATCTGGCGTGTCTTTGGTTCCTGGATTTGTGTGCTCAACATTTTGATTTAAAGTCCCCCTGTGGTGAAAATCAAGTTTTTTATGTTGTTTATTTGTCTATGTGTTGTTTTTTAATATGCTTTTAGACAAACCATGTGCCAATCCATTTATCAACACCATTGCTGAGTATTTTCTCCTTAAAACTGTAGTTTCCCAAAGGCAGTCACAGAAACGCGGTTTGAAACAGCCTTTGTTTTGCTACTTCACAAAACTCAATAACCAATCGCGTCAAGGGATCCTATCCTTAGCATATCATTAACTTTGCTGCAAAGGGTCTAGTGAGAAGGCAGCCAGGTTAATCGGTAACAGTTGTATTAACTGTTAATATTTCCTCCTATTTTCACGATGTCATGTGCTGTTTGCGCTTATTTATTTGTATTTAGAACCGCTAACTTGAATAATAACCCGCGGCAACAGTGTAAAAGTAGCCCGGAGTCAGACGCACCTCTCCCGCATTGACATCCGCATGTCACACGCGTATGATCACGGGCGCGATTTGGAATCACAAACTTGGCTGCATTTGAGTCTTCAAGGCATTTTGAGGACCCAACATCATCAAGTAAGTAAATTTAACGAATGTTACAGTATCCACTGTAGTTGTCCGCTAGTAAAAACATTTGTATCAGTCATTTTCCGTGTAGAACCAGCACAAACAGATAATGTTACCTCACGAAGTTTGCCATCAGTCTCCTTGCTTAAATTGAGCATACCAGCTTATTTCTGGTTCAAACACATATGGCTTAATTAAACCAATATTTCCATTTGCCATTGCCATTGTATCGCGTTTACTACAGTTCAGGAGGTGCTGGCTCATGGCTAGCTGCTGTGTGACTGAGTGGAGGCGGGGCTAATTTGCGTATTCATAGATCCGCATATAGTAAATGAGGCAAGGGTTTAGAGTTGCATTCAAGCTATTTTAAGGCATGAGAAAATTATTTTCACAAGAAAAAAAAAATTAATATGTCATTTTTATGATCAAATATGAGTTTTAAATGATAAAATTTTTGACTACAGGGGTCTTTAAGATCTATTTACACCAAAGTGAAACAAAAATTTGAAATGAATTGCAGACAAAAGTATATGGACACGAAGTCCAAAACTAATTACAACAGATGAGGAATAGACTTTTTTGCGCAAAGCTTTACAATGTGACATTAAGTAAATATGTTTAACACATTTAACTAATTTAGCATTGAATTGTTCCATTCTATTGTGTGATTTCTAAAAACTGGTCAGAAATAGCCAGAGTCATAAAAAGGCAGTATGTCTATCATGCTCCTATTAAGACCTTCTTAGCATAATTTATTAAATTGGATTTTATTTATTTATTTATTTTTATTTGCCACCAACAAAAACATCTTTAATAAACATGTAATAGTAAAGGAATAGTTAACCCCAAAATGAAAATTACCCCATGATTTACTCGCCCTCATGCCATCCCAGGTGTATTTGTTCTTTCAGACAAATCCAATCGGAGTTATATTTAAAAATGTATAGACTCTTCCAAGCTTTATAATGGCAGTGGGTGGGTGTTATTTTTCAATAGTCCAGAAGAAGTCCAATAAAGCGCATCCATAATAAAAAGACCCTCACACGGCTCCAGGGGGTGAATAAAGGCCTCCTGTAGCGCACCGATGTGTTTTTATAAGAAAAATATCCATATTTAACATTTTATAAACATTTTATTACATTTTATAAAGTAATCTCTAGCTTCTGCTAACTGTCGTATGCACATTAACGAGAGAGTGGCGTCCAGCGGATGACGTAGGACGTATGCATAGCGCAAGCTCCAGTGAGAATATGCTAGTCTCGCGAGAACCAACGTTTGTTTACAGGAGCAAAGGAAGCAAAGTTTCCTTACTTTAGCAAAAAGGAAAACCAGTCTCCTCTTAGCTTGTATCGAAATCCTCCGACATTTTTCTTTACAAAACCTCGTTTTGTAGTTCTAATTCATGACCAGTGTTTTGATTTGCTCTCTCCTCTGTGCTTCTGCATTCGTCACTTCTCACCGGAGCTTATGCTACTCCGACATCCGACGTCATCCACCCAGGGGTGCGTTTCCCTAAAGCAACTATGGTCGCAAGTTCCGTCGTTACCAATAGAGTTCAATGGAACTTACAACCATAGTTAGCTAACGATGCTTTTGGGAAACGTACCCCAGAATGGCATTCTATTGTGAACGAGAGTACGACAGTAGACACTAGAGGTCACACTTGGGAGTCCAGACACCTCTGACATCATTGAGAAAGGGCCAATTTTGGAAAGCAAAATTTGCATAGCTGGCCAAGCCCTGAATATCCGGGTATAAATAGGCCAGCTTGTCATTTGCTCATTCATTCTGGTCTTCGGAGTCGATGCTTACTGAGAAGCAGCACTTCATTCACATCTTAAAAACCTTGTCGTTGGATCTATGGCACAGGCAGTGGTCTTTCGCTTGCTCATATACAGATATTTACTGAGAGTACTGAGAGTGGACCTGGGTGCTTCAACTGTGATCTTTGAGAGAAAAATTCCTTTAAAAAAGCCATTTCTCTAATAGAGCATTCACAGTCGGATTGTGCATTGCACACCATGCCTTTTCGTCTGTGTCCTTCTGGTTTGCGGTTTGTACATCTCACCCTCTGACAGGCATGATTGCTGTGTTCAGTGTTTGGGGCGCACCCATGCTGAAGCAGCTTTTGTTTGATGGTACATGTCCTTCTTGTGAAGACATGGCCATCACTCAGCTGCTTCCCATTCTGAGAGTTAGAGAGTTGGATTTTCAACTCAAAGGGTTCAAGTCTCGGTACCGGCAAGGATTGTAGGTGGGGGGGAGTGAATGAGCAGCACTTTCTTCCACCTTCAATACCATGACTGAGGTGAGACCCTTGAGCAAAGCACCGAACCCCCAACTGCTCCCAGGGCGCTGCAGCAAAAAAATTGTTGCCCAATGCTCTCGGTGTGTGCTCACGGTGTGTGTGTGTGTTCACTACTCACTGTTGTGTGTGTACACTTGGATGGGTGAAATGCAGGGCAAAAATTTCAAGTATGTGACACCATACTAGGCCACGTGTCACGTCCTTTCCGTTCCTGAAGGAGAGCAAGGAGATGTTGCAGGAGCAGTTCCGCCGGATGAATTCCCGCAGACCTCTCTTTCCTCCAACCACACGTGTTGTCTGGTAGAGTTTCCGGGTGAGTTTGAGAACCCACCTCAGTGTGGGTTTAATCTTTCATTTGGGACTCTTGATGAGGATGAGTTTTCTTTTGCAGCATTGGAGGGCGGGCCTGACCAATTGGAAGTGGATGACTCGACTGAACCAGCACTTCCTGAGGCTGAGGCTAATCTGACGCTGATGCAGAGATGGCAGCCATGCTTACCTGGGCAGCAAAGAGCATCAGGCTCAACTGGACTCCTCCACCTTGTCCTGAGTGCTCTCTGTTGGATAATTGGTTCTTAGAGACCGAGCGCGACATTTAGCCATGCTCCACCGCAGTTTCTGCATCCGCCCTGCACACCATGGTTATCCTGCAGGTCTATCAAGCCAGGGTCTGCACAGGGTCTTACCTCAGTACGAGGACAGAGTGCTGCAGTCCTTCAGGCGGAAATTTAGCAAAGAACACGATAGAGCCCGTCCCCTTAGCCGAGATGGAGAAATGGTTTTACAGTCCCTACTTCGTTGTGCTCAAGAAGGGTGGGGGACTCAGACTGACCCCGGATTTGAGGGTCCTGAATTAGGCCCTTCACAGTCTTCCATTCAAGATGTTCACTCTAAAACATATGTTAACCTTCTGGGGTCTGAGGGGGTTTGGGG
>NW_015542356.1:1500002-1500323 GCF_001515605.1 Sinocyclocheilus anshuiensis | reverse complement strand
GTTTTGGGGCCCTGGAGAAGTTTTGACATGCCCTGACATTTGTGCTTTTTTCAGTTGCTTATAAACATTTTAATGGCTAAAGTTTAGTAGAACTTTAATTAGCACAAACTGGGCTACAATAATATGTGAGCAGCATGAATGTACATGATTGTGTTTTTGAGAAAACAAAGTTTATGCGTGGTTAGTGAAAAACTAAACTATGTACAGAACATTTGTTCACAAGACTTTTGAGAACAGGATGCTGTTGACTAAAGTTTAAAGTAAATCATCCTGTTTACTCATTCACAGAAATATATACTGTATGTGTGTGTGTGTGTGTGT
>NW_015542356.1:1497560-1499477 GCF_001515605.1 Sinocyclocheilus anshuiensis | reverse complement strand
TATATATATTGATTTAACGATTGTAAGACATGTTTTGTGACAGAATGCTCGTATGCGAGGGAGTGACAATGACCATGAATATTTAGTGATTCACACCTGAGAGACAAAGGGCCTCCCATAATGAGCCACCAGTCAGTAATGTGTCTGTGAAACTGGTAACAAAGAATGTGAGGAGAGTAAAATAATGGGGATTTGTATTTGTATTTTATTTACAACACAGTATTAATTAAAATGTGAAGGTCAAAGACACATTATTGAGCAAACTGATCTAAACACTGAGACTTGAACAGTAACACACCTTTGTGTCATTGCTGAAACAGATCCTGTTAAAATGTTGAAACAAGTCAACCATACCTGATATTTCCAGTGTCTGCTGCTGCTTTCCATGGATTCAAGAAAAAAAAAACAGCCTCATCATCAGTAGTTATTTTACCATATTTTATGTAAAACTTTAGCCCAATGTAGTTGAACATCTGATGTTGGTACAGAGCTGTCAGAGAAGTGAATTCTTCAAGGTATCTGGTCACCAAAAAATAAATAAAACATCTGTTAGCATGTTGATATAGGTGAAACTATATTATCACATTAGCTGTCACTATTATTGGTCACTCATAACTCATAAACAAATAAATAAATGTGCTTTTATAGTCATAAACAAGCATGCTTAAAAACATTTTATATCTGATTCGAGTTTCAGTCAATTTTTGTGACGCGTTTCAAAATAAAGATCACAGAGACCAAGGCGGCAGAGAGCGCACCCTGTTTGTTTTCTTTATTTTACAAAAGCACAAAGTTTTGTTTTTATTATATGTGTATACAAATAAAGTAGACCATTTACAGATTCGATTGATGTATTGATCTTATCTATACGATCAAAACTGATGGAGTAATTTAAGTTCCTTTAGGGGTTATCAAAAAAAATGCCACAAAATGCGCCAGCGCGTTTGTCGACCCCAGAGGGTTAACGTGTTATGTTCCACATTTGGTTTGCGGCTATAGACCTGAAGGACACGTACTTCCATGTCTCGATCCTTACAATGCAGACTGTTCCTGTGGTTTGCCTTTGAGGGGTGGGAATATCAGTACAAGGTTTTCCCCTTCGGGCTGTCCCTGTCTCCTTGTGTCTTTTCCAAAGTTGGAGAGGCTGCTCTTGCCCCTTTGAGCGATGTTGAAATTCGCATCCTCAACTACCTCTACAACTGGCTAATATTAGCACAGGGACATGGTTTTTGTGCACCTAGCCCAACTGGGAAAAGAGCAAGCTCTCCCCTGTGCAGAGCATCTCTTTTCTCTGTGTAGAATTGAACTCGGTCACCATGACAGCACAATTCTTAGAGGATCATGCTCATTCAGTGCTGAATTGCTTGAGAATGTTCAAATACAAAACAGCGGCCCCTCTCAAATACTTTTCAGAGGTTCCTGATGCATATGGCATCCTTGGCTGCAGTAACATCATTTGGGTGGATGCATATGAGATCGCTTCAGCACTGGCTTTATGCCCGAGTCCTGAGATGGGCATGGCAGGAGTGTTAAAACAAGTTCAGCGCTTGGAAGGTGTTGTGTCTTAAGTAATTCCTTGTGCTGCCGCTAGAGACGCTGGGTAGGAGGAAGAAGGAAGGAGAGTTAAGATAAGGAGAAGAAGGATATGTTTTAGCGTGAACGTGAAGTTGCTGTTCAGAATAAATGCAAAGCCTCGGAATATAGATACAGTGTCGTGGTTCCTTATAGAGATCTAACAAATTACCGACGAGGATACTAACTTTTGAGTACTGGCCTTATTGACTGATTAACAATGTCCGTGAATGTCTCTGCACCGCAAATGTTCCTGTCCTGCCTGGGAGAGCCTACCATGCCATTCGACATGTGGTTACGCATCTTTGACAATTATTTGCTGGTAATCAACGCAGTGGGCACTGC
>NW_015542356.1:1491522-1497550 GCF_001515605.1 Sinocyclocheilus anshuiensis | reverse complement strand
GAAGAGCGCTACAATACTACATTGTTTAGGAGCCGAGGGTGACCGCCAGACACCGGTGAGACATATGATACTGCTGTCGTTGCTTTACAAAAGCAGTTCATGCCAAAAGTTAACATTGTTGTGGAGCGGCATATGTTCAGAAAAAGAGTGCAAGCCCCACACGAAAACATACAACAGTACGTTGCTGCTTTGCATGCACTCGCCGCTAACTGTGACTTTAAAATCTGTGATAAAGTCGACGATATGATTCTCGACCAGTTGCTAGAGCATTTACAAAGTGATGATATTGGACAGAGACTGTTACTCGAGCCGGACCTGACATTACAGAAAGCAACTGCCCTTCCAATACAATTAGAAGCCATGGCTAAGCATGCAAAGAGAATGACGGCTGACAAGGATGCTCCAGTGCAAGCTGTACAAATTAAGTCACACCATGCGAGAGGGAAACACCGTTCACATCCAGCTGCTGCCTCCGCTTCTTCTGCCCGTAAGTCATGTTTCAGATGCGGTTCAGACAAGCACCTAGCTAACTCAGCACAGTGTCCTGCTGCAAAACTTAATTGCAAATTATGCAACAAGAATAGACATTTTGCGCGAGTGTGCCATTAAGCTCCATCGAGTGATGTGCGTGAGGTGCAAGTGCATGACGTCACAGTGCTGTATTTAGAGAACTCGGCCGATGCACCAAAGAAACTATATTGCAAAGTGACTGTTAATACTCCTGCTTCACCTGGCACAACAGTAAATTTTGTTGTGGATACAGGTTTTTCTGTGTCCATATTGCCCCTCCATATTTATAAAGGCTACTTCAGTGCCACACAATTATCTACACCTGTCATCTGACTTGTGACTTATACTCAGTAATGCATACCTGTACTTGGATGTCTGCAAGCACAAGCAGGTGTCTCCAATGCATCAGCTGCTGCCACATTTTTAGTTGTGAATAAAGGGACTGCTCTGCTGGGCATGAATTTGATTTCTGCCCTGAAACTGCCAAATCAGTGGTGATCAGTGGGGAACCGTCAGGGCCCTCTAGGCCCTCAGAGAGGGCCTAAACTATTGTAAAAACAATATTTACAATTTTTTAATATTTTTTTTAAATGACAAACTTTTAAATATTATTTTTAATAAAAAGTCATAATTTCCAATTTTAAGCAATTCATAATTTCAAAATCATCATCTAAATAAAATAAATACAATTTCTGTGGAAAAAAACTCTTCGAATCTGCCTATTCAGTGAATGCGTTAAATTAACTCATTTTCTCCATATTAGAATGTTTCTGCCTAGCGTTTGCGGCTCTGTGATTGGTGGTCCAGCTGTGAAATTACAGAGGGCCAAGCAATAGTAAATCAACGGGAGCATAATTTTAAATGACAGAAAAACTGACCAATCATATCTTTCATCTAAATGGCGGGGCCTTGTTATCACTAACTTTATGACAAGTTCCGCCCACTGTGGGATCTCTATCGAAAAATATATATATATATACACTGATAAACTAACTAGCTATTATTCAAATAATATATTATTATTATTATGCAAATAATGTAAAATGCAAAAATATATATTATGCAAATAATGTAAGTAAGGACATTTACTGGGCCGCTGTGCCAATAATAATATTATTTAATATAAGCACTGCTTGTTTGTAATGAAGTGTCTGTCGCTAAGTTGTTTTGCTGCGAGCGCTGTCATGATGTGTTGGCTTACATTAAACATTACATTTGTTGGTTTTGTGCACAGACCGATTGTGTGATGATGCATTTGTAATGAGGATTTTCATTTGTCTTTAGCTATGTTTTATTTTGGTGATATCAGTCACTCTCGCTGCGCTGTTTTCTTGTTGCATTTCTGAAAGGCGCTCGCACACTGGACGAGAAGCGCAGCACCCCCGCCGTGCGATGCGTGACTCTAGGGCAACTTATCGCACACCGGACGCGTCGCGTTCAGTTCAAGATGGCAGTCCAAAACCTTTAATCTCCTCTCCAAACAGTCAAACATTCACTTCAAGAATGAGCAAGTGGTGTCAATGAGTTTGAAGTTCAGTGATTAAAAAAAAACGAGCAAACAGAATGAGAAATTGCGGTCTATTGTAGTCAAAGCACGGAGGCCGGTGGTGCCGCCGGTGCGTGTGTAGAAAACAATGTGTTTGAATATTAAAGATGTGGTGTGGCGCAGCAATGCACTTCTCATCCGGTATGTGACCGCATTAAGGCTGGAATAGCCTCTTGTTTCAAAGGTGGAATTGTCAAAGATGACTTTTAGAATTAGACTCTGTAAGCTAGGCCCAGGAGGGTAGGGGGAGAGGGCCAAGGTTCAAAAGTCACGGTTCGCTACTGATGGGGATAATGTCTGCACTGCCGTCATGGCCACCAATACCACACCCGTGGATGATACCGAAATAGGATGTGTAAAGAACTTTGTCCACAAAGTAAAAATTGACTCCTCAGTGAAACCTGTGCATCAGAAATTGCGACGCTTACCCTTTGCAGTCCAAGCTTCTGTTTCAGCTGAATTAAACTGTCTGCAAAAATCTGGTTTGATCGACCGTGTGGATGCTTCGGCATGGGTGTCTCCCATCATTGTCACAAGGAAGAAAACTGGTGGGATACAGATGTGTGCTGATCTAAGGGAAGTTAAAGTCGTCATTACTGACTGTTATCCCTTATAACACATTGATGAAATGCTTACCAGCCTTAGGGGTGCTACAGTCTTTTCTACAATCGATCTAGCTAATGCATACTATCAGCTTCCCCTGCATGAAGATAGTAGAGATATTACAGCTTTCCTCACCCATGATGGCCTGATCAGATTTTGTAGGGTTCCTTATGGCCTGGCATCGGTGCCCTCCGCTTTCCAAAAGATGATGGACACCATCCCTGGAGGGGGTACCAGGTGTCAAAAACTACCTGGATGATCTTGTGTACGGAGCAACGGTGGAGGAGTATGACGTGACCCTGAGCACTGTGTTGCAGAAACTGAAAGAGGCAGGGCTGGTGTTAAATGAGAAAAAATGCAATTTTTGGCAGACTTCACTGCGGTTCCTGGGACACATAATCGACGCTAATGGCATCTTACCTGACCAAGACCATCTGGATGCTGTCCGTAAAGCTCCGCCTCCATCAGATGCAGCATCTCTGCAATCCTTCCTAGGATTAGTGTCTTGGTACTCAAAATTCCTTCCTGGATTTGCAACAGTTGTTGCCCCAATGCGTGAGTGCGCTAAAGAAAAAGGACTGTTTGTTTGGAATCCTGCTGCTCAAAGCAGTTATGAGGACATTAAATGGATGCTAGTTTCCAGTCCTGTCCTTGCCGTTTATGATCCCACACTTTATTCAGTAATTTCAACAGATGCAAGTGACAATGGGTTGGGTGCAGTGTTCGCCCAAATACAATCAGATGAAAAAGAAAAACCAGTGGCTTTCGCTTCCCGCACACTCACTGACGCTGAAAAAAAAAATCTATAGTAGAGAAGGAGGCCCTGGCATGTGTGTGGGCTACTGAGAAATGGCGAACATACTTGTGGGGCAATCACTTTACACTCCGCACAGACCACCAGGGACTCACCACCTTAACCACAAAAAGAATGGGAAGAGCCGGAATGTGGATTGCTTTTTGGGGCAGCACGTCTGCTTTGTTTTGATTACAACGTAGTCTATCGGCCTGGTTCCCTGAATCACACAGCAGACTGCTTGTCTCATCTTACCATACCTGCACCTGCTGATTCCTCTGCTGACGTGGAGCCTGAAATTGTTGTATTCATTTCCTCAACATTGTGCTCTCTTTCCGTGAATGACTTTGAAACTGCCTGTGCTGCTTGTCCTGAACTGGAGAAACTACAACAGCAAATCACACGTGGCTGGCCACCCTCCATCAAAGCAGTGAGCCAGGACTTGATTCCATATTTCAGAGTGAGAGACAAACTCTCAGTAAAAGATGCTTTCATTTTCAGAGGAACAAGGCTGTTAGTCCCTGTAGCCCTTCAACACACCGTGATTTCCATGGCACATAAGGCTCACCAGGGAGTAGTGCGTAGAAAACAGAGATTACTGGAACTTTACTGGAGGCCGCAGATGGACTCTCAGGTCCAGTCAGCAGTCTCTACATGCATTCCCTGCCAGTCTAATGACAAAACTCAGGTGAAACATCCAGCACCCCTGCAGCCAGTTCAGTTTCCTGAGGGCCCATGGAAAAAACTGGGTCTGGATGTCGTCGGACCATTCGAAATGCTATAACACTCACAGACTATCATTCCAAGTGGCCAGAACTTGCATTTGCCAACAGTGCGACAACTGAGGATGTTATCAAATTTCTGAGCACTGTCTTTAGTCGTCATGACAACCCAGAGTGCATTGTTACGGACAATGGTACCCAGTTCACTTCTGCTGTCTTTGCTGAGTTTTTGAAACAATGAGACATAAAACACATCCGTAAATCAGTGTACTATCCGGCATCTAACGGCGCTGTTGAAAGATTTCACAGTGCACTGAAAGGGTGCATCCAGACAGCAATTCAGCACGCACAACCATGGAACAGAGCTGTCACAAAGTGGCTGCAGATGTACCGGGCAAAACTGCATGCCACTACGGGCGTGTCACCATATGAACTATTGTATGGGAGGAAGATGCGAACCAAGCTTAACATCTTACCTTTACATGGTGAGGGCAAATGGATCACATGCTGCTGCTGTCCGTGCAAATGTGATAAAGAAACAGGATAAAATGAAACAATACACAGATCACAAACGCAGTGCTCGCACTCCTCTCTTTGGTGTGGGAGGGATAGTGAGGATAAGGCTTCCTCGCGCAACTCCAAAAGGTCATCCGAGATTCTAGGCTCCTGTAAGAGTAGAGAAGAAAGTGGGACCCAACCAGGCGCGCAGATGGCACAAGGGACGGGGGGGTCATGACCCCCCCAGATTCATAGTGACCCGATCCGTCCCCCTCACTGTCCCTACAAAAGGCCACAAACAATGGTAAAACAGAGGACTAATCAGGGTTTCCGCTATGTACATTAGCCTAAGTATTGGTGGCCCGGCCCGCCGCTCCTTAATTATTGCCGCCACTACTTCAGAATCGGGTCGGGGCTGACGCACAATAATAATCTATCTCACTACACGCTGTTCTGTTGTCAATAAACACACATGACGATGGTGCTGCCACCGACGTTTACATTCTCTGTGTGTGTATGTGCCATAGATATGTTTACGTATTGCGGCCCATAGAAACAGTCGCTAATGAGGCCTCTATGTATATATATATCTATGGTATGTGCTACGACTCCTGACCCCGGGGTCCTATGAGCAGCTGGTAGCTGCCTCAATTGTGCCTGTAGTAGCGGTAACCATAGTGATCATATACCATAGTCTATGACTGAGCTGGTGATTTTTCTGGACTGAAAAAATTGGACTGCATAACTGCCACATAAAGGCAATGAAGAGACAAAAAACAATCACCTCGTTTTTTCAAAAACCAAACAATGTAAGTATCTTATGCTTGTTGACTTTCCCAGATGTGGCAGATTAGTTTTGTTATGGGGAATAGCTAGTCTGACAATAATGACAAGAAGGCTTATGCTGCCTTCGTTGCTGCCACGTGTTTTGAGTTTGAGCTCCATCAAGTTAATTCTTTATCGTCTATATTTTATCTTAAAATCGATTTTATACAACATCATTTCCATTTCTATAACGTGTGAATATATGGGGAGTCATCTCAATTATCACCAGTAAAGTATGGAGTGCCACAAGGATCTGTCCTAGGTCCTCTGCTATTTTCAATATACATGTTGCCCCTGGGTAATATTATTAGAAAATACGGAATTCGTTTCCATTGTTATGCTGATGATACTCAACTGTATATCTCAACAAGACCAGATGAAACTTCTAAATTATCTAAGCTAACAGAGTGTGTTAAAAAATGTAAAAGATTGGATACTTCCTCTACAGTCAAAAATCTGGGTGTTATATTAGACAGCAACTTGTCTTTTGAAAATCATATTTCCCATGTTACAAAAACAGCATTCTTCCAT
>NW_015542356.1:1484414-1491252 GCF_001515605.1 Sinocyclocheilus anshuiensis | reverse complement strand
ACTGCAGTTATATCTGATCAAATGCACATTATTATTCCTTAGCTTGGGTTGAACAAATCATTTTTGCTTGGTTGGAACAGCAGCTACGCTAATTATGTCTATATTTGTTTCTCTGTTTCTGCCACGGCATTAACATCCCGTGGTAACTAGGAATTACAAAAGCTTCAGTCTGGATCCAGCCCTTACAAAGACACTATACTGTAAAAAGCACCGTCCTTCGGATGAGACGTTAAACCGAGGTCCTGACTCTCTGTGGTCATAAAAAATCCCATGGCGCTTCTCGTAAAGAGTAGGGGTGTAACCCCGGTGTCCTGGCCAAATTGCTGCCACTGGCCCTTGTCTATCATGGCCTCCTAATAATCCCCATCCACTTGATTGGCACTATGACTCTCTCTCCTATCCACCTGTAGCTGGTTTGTGGTGACCGCACTGGCGCTGTTGTCCTGTGGCTGCCGTCGCATCATCTAGGTGGATGCTGCACACTGGTGGTGGTGGTTGAGGAGAGACCCCCCACATGATTGTAAAGCACTTTGGTTGTATATACAATACACAATAAAGTACTATATAAATGCATCATTCATTCAAATATATTGTAGAAACTTAATTTTCTGTAAAGCTGCTTTGCAATGATTTGTATCGTGAAAAGCACTACACAAATAAACTTGAATTGAATTGAATTGAATTGAAATGAATTGAAGGCTTTTGCACTTAGCAAACACAGCAAAACGTCAAGACCATGACTATGCAATTAGGTGAGTGGACAGAGGCAAATAGCGAATGAACACAAAAAGAATGGTTGGATAAATCTAAATTAGGGTCCTGGCATAACATTATCATCTAACCCAATGTACTGTATAAGTGAAAGTGACGTGACCCATACTTGGAATTAGTGCTCTGCATTTAACCCATCCAAAGTGCACACACACAGCAGTGAACACACACACACCGTGAACACACACCCAGAGCAGTGGGCAGCCATTTATGCTGCAGCGCCCGGGGAGCAGTTGGGGGTTCGGTGCCTTGCTCAAGGGCACCTCAGTCGTGGTATTGAAGGTGGGAGAGAGCGCTGTACATTCACTCCCCCCACCTACAATCCCTGCCGGTACGAGACTCAAACCCGCAACCTTTGGGTTACGAGTCCGACTCTCTTAACTCTACGAGTCTAACCATTAGGCCACGACTTCCCCGTATAAGTTGACTGAGGTATATTTACTGACGTGTAAGCCACTATAAAATAATTATAAGTAAATTTGTGTGGTGCAAGGTTTATGCAAACAACAAATTAAGGCCTACATAGCCTTTTTGACATCCTCTTATAGCTGGAAATCATGTTTTTTTTATTGTACGGAGGATATAGATCATGTTTACAAAATCATGTTAATGCCTTTTTATGCTCTTAAATTATGGGCTATGGAAAACATGGATGTTTAGTTCTTAATGAGTCACACATAATTTGAAAGAGCTATTTCTAATATATAAATTGCAACAAACTTGTAATTAACACTTTTAAATAGTTTTTGCGTTATTCTTAGACATTTGAAATAATTACCAACTTTAGTAGTTTTAGCCAGAATTCTCAGGAATATGTTGTATTTCACATTGTTGTGAAATTCTATTGGGGTATAGAGGGTTAACTGAAATTATAAGATTTAAAATATTAACATTGTCCTCCTGGCCTGCAGGCAATTCCTGATGACTGGCCTGCAGGCCCTAGTCAGTCAAGTGAGGATCTGCCAGAGGGCAGCCACAGTAGAGAAAGATAGCATGAGGAAGGAGAGACAGTAGGATTACAGACAGAAAAAGCAGGGACAGAACAAGGAGGGACAGGAGGCAACACAGAGGGAGAGGATGTTGACATGATAATGACATATGCAAAGCCAAATCAACCTGACCCTAAAGTTTTGCAAAAAAACAAGTGATGAAAGACCGAACACTGACATTCCAAAAATCATGTTATGAGAAGTATCCCTGGCTCTATGTTAGTATGGGTACTGATGGTGTTCTGTGTTTTCACTGCTCTAAATACTTTAAGACAGGGAAACCAGCACAAGCCAAGAGTATAGACCCAGCTTCTGTCAGGACTGGATTTAAAAACTGGAAAAAAGCACTTGATTTTCCATGCATGAGAAATCAGAGGATCACAAAGTTGCTGTTACAACTGCTGCCTATGAAAACAGGCCAGTTACTACACAGTTGAGCAGTGCAGTCAGTACACAGCAGGCAGAAAACAGAGCTAGCCTGTTAAAAAATAATAGGGAGAGGCAGGGATTGGCCTTTAGGGGGCATGAACATCATCAAGGTAACCTTGACCAACTTTTAAAATACCATGCTGAAGATGATCAATCGTTTACTAGGTGGTTATCTGCAAAGAGGGGGGTGCACACATCTTGGAATTGTCAAAATGAGCGTATAAATTTGATGAGTTCATTAATTATCAGGACAATTGCAGATGAGATCCAGTCTCTACCGAGATCCAGTGTTGCAGTATTCGATTATTATGGATGGGACAAGGGATATCTCTGGTGTTGAGCAGGAGGTGCTGTGCCTACGTTATGTTGACACTGATTTGCTGATGCACGAAGACTTTATAGGGTTGTATGAAACAACTTCTACAACAGGTGAAAACCTTGCCAGAATCATTTTGGACATTCTGTTGAGACTGAATTTGCCTCAGGCCAGAGGTCAGGCATATGTTGGGGCTTCAAATATGGCTGGAAAGTACTCAGGTGCCCAGGCTGTTATTCAGTGAGCACAACCACTAGCACCATATATACATTGTGGAGCACACTGTGTTAAGTTAGTTACACAACAGGCTTGCTCAGCCTCCAGTGTGCGAAATGCACTTGACTGGATACATGACCGTGGCACATTTTTTGGGCAGCCTGGTAAGCTGAAAGACAAGTTTAAAGCCATTGTTGCAGCTGAAGGGGAAGGGCCAGCCCTGTCCATCAGACCTTTATGTCCCACTAGATGGACTGTATGCTCAACTGCTATCCGTGCTGTTCTCATCCAATATGGGATGGTACTAAATGCACTAGATGAGATGGCTGCAAGTAATTCTGAATCTGCAAGCTGGGCAGAGGGCTTATGTGTTCAACTGCAACAGGGTAATGTTGTACTGGGACTTCTGCTTGCTTTAGATGTGATCAGTGAACTAGAGGTAAACGCATCTCTCCAGAAAAACACTCAGACAGTGGAGGGCATGCTCTCTGCAGTCTCTCTTGTCCAAGACAGCTTGAAATCCAAAAGAAACACTGAAAACTTTGAGGCAATCTTTAAGGAGGCAGGAGACAGGTGTGACAATCTGTCTCTAGAGCCCATTGTTCCACCACGCACACATAGGCCCCCTAAGAGATATTCTGGGCAGGCTCCTGCATACACACCTGGATCAGCTGTGGATTTTTACAGAGTAGAGTTCTATTGTGTCCTTGACACAGTAGATGCACAAATTACTGAGAGGTTTATGCAACCAGGCATTCAAATTTTAAAAGAACTGGAAAACTCACTCCTGACTCCCATTACAAATGATGCAGCAGTTTGAAAATATCCTGAACCGAATGAGGAAGACTTGAAAGTCCAATTAGCCATGTTTAAAAACAAGTACAAGGTCAGCACAACTGCAGACGCTGTACATACTTTGAAAGACATGCCCCCTGAAGTCCATGGCCTATTTGATCAGGTAGAGACATTAGTAAGATTGTTGATGGTGGTGCCCATATCATCTGCTGAGGCAGAGCGCAGTTTTAGTGGGTTACACAGATTGAAAACCTGGTTGCGATCAACCATGACACAAAAAAGACTCAATGGCATTGCTGTGTGCCATATTCACCAAGAGAGGCTTGACAGACTGGACAGACAAGAAATTGCCCAGCAGTATGTTCAGGGTAATGAAAGGAGGAGAGATGTTTTTGGGTCCTTCATTGGGTAAATTTGTTTGGCTGCACTAGAGGGAATTTCTAATACTCCGTATACTTACTTATTTTTATTTATGTTAATATTCTTGAAGTTGTTGTTGAATTATTTTATTATTATTATTATTATTATTTGCACATAGGTTCTTTGCTTTTTTGTTCATAATGATTTTGTATGCTGAGATAAGCAAATGTTTAATTAAAACATATTTTGCAGAAGGCATGAAGTTTTGGTGGGTGATTGGCATACTAGACAAACAACAGTTTGATCATGCATTGCTAGTGTTGATCAGGTAGGCCTTTGTTTACCTTTGCTCATTGTTGTTTATGCATGATTTCAAATAAAAATCCCCCAATGGCTTTTTAGTGCAAACCATTAGCCCAAACTGCGCAAAGTAAGTACTTGAGCACTAGTTAAAACCCAAATTATGCAAAATAACTAATTGAGTTGAAAACATTTGCTGACAGCTTGGTTCCCCCCCACCCCCCCAAGTTAAAAAAATCTCATCTGCGCCCCTGGACCCAACAAATTCTTGCTCAGTGATGGTAAAAAGTGGGATGCCGCCCACCTGGCATACTCACCTGGATTGACTGACTGTGCTAGTAACATGTTACAACAAACATTTAACACTACACAGAGTTCTGTGAAAGTCTCACGTATGAGGCGTAAGCCTATTTGGCACGAGGACTATGTGATAACCTAAACAGGACTGTCCTGCATCTGTCGCACACAATGTAGCTTAAAAGGAAAGAAAATTGTTCTGTATGAGTTCAGCACTTTCTGGTTACAAAAGTGTTTGAAGTAACTGTAAAGGGATGCTGTTGAATTTGTTAAAATATCAGTAGAATGTTTGCTGACAGTTCATGTATTAATGTCATCAGTTTAGGCAACATATATGACATTGAATGTTCTGTAAAACTGTTACTGAATAGTTGCCTAGGTTGTTACCACTACTTTATTCAGAGTACATGTTTCCTTCTGGTTAAGAATAGTGTTTTTACAAAGAGGGCAAATGTTGTGTCTTAAAGAACAAAAGGTATAAGAGTATAATAATGATTCTAACATAACACTAAGCCAAACACCAAAAAAACAACTACATATGTGTCTGTACAACCACACACACAAATGATGATGCAAAGTTCCCACAATTGTATTATTATTATTATTATAAATTTTTATGTATCAGCTGCCAGAATTCTTGCCAGGAGTCACGATCGTTTGTCGCCGTTTCTGCTGTAAACTACACTGTTTTGTTTGTAAATAAAAGATTTGATGATGCATATTATATACCAGCAAGCAGATACGATCAAAATGTGAACCCAATAAGCTAAATTGCATAAGCTTTTTCCCTTAAAGAACATACACATAAGGAGTGCCAGATGTGTGCAAGCAGATACGATCAGAATGTGAACCCAATAAGCTAAATTGCATAAGCATTTTCCCATAAAGAACATACACACACATAAGGAGTGCCAGATGTCATGTCACTTAATGTTAAAACTGCTGCTGCCGCTAGCCAATACTGTATATACGCACAAACACAAACATGTCACGGAATGCCAGGAGAAAACAAGGATAGATCCAAGTGCAGTTTATTTAAGTATAAAATAAACAGAACAGAACAGAAACATGGCAAAAGGTAATCCAAAACACAGGGAACAGATAACACGATTAACTAGTTGCTTGCATATTACTATATTAGCCGTTTATTAGTACTCATAAAGCACATACTAGTGCATTATTATGCGTGACCATATACTACATCTTACCCTATACCTGAACAGTAATGGTTTATTTAGGCAAAAGTCAATAGTTAATAGTGAGAATTGGACCCAAAACTAAAGTGTGACCATATATATATATATATATATATATATATTAAAATAATCATGAGACCATTTTAATTGAGACACTTAAGTTTTTATTGATTTTTTTAATGTATTTTTATCATTGATTGATTTTTTTATTTATGATCCTGAAGGATGACTTATTCTTCCTCAAATCTGGCGAAGATTTTGTACTTTGCTGTATCAACCATTGATAGGCGGGAGGCTGTTGTTAAAAATGTCTTACCTCTTCGGTGCTTTCTGTGTCCTCACCTGTTCTGATCTCTGCAACACTGTGGGAAAAAAAAAAGAAAATCGGTACCTAATTACAATGGCATCAGCTTGACATGGAAATCCCCTAATGTCATGACAGGAAGAATGTATTTAGAGATGTTATACAAAGAGTAAGTATGAACACCCACAATGAAAAAATATCTTCAGAAGCACGGATTCGGCCATATATCGGCACATATTGACATTGGTTTGCAACCAATAATTCAGAACCTAAGAAATGTACAGTATTCATTTTAATATGACAAACAGACAACTTTAACCACATTTTGAATAATGAATGTAAAATAACCTGCCAAAATTTACATAACCTCAAAGCCGCAACTTCCGCAAGGATCATAATTTAAGATGAATGCATTTCTGATGTTTGTGTTGTACGGTTTCTGCCATCAGTCAAGGCAAGGGAGGCAGAGTCTCTTTAGAAAAAAAAAACTGGATGAGAACGTTATCGATATTACAAAAATAAAACAACGCAAGTATTACAAAATGTGATATTAAAAAGTGTAAAAGTCACTAGTTTTTACAAAATAACTGTCCAACAGCGACACCCGCTGGTAAAGCTAAAAAGAACATCAGTTGACAAATAAAATATATTGTTTATATTATTATGGTCTTTTGTTATTATTTTGGAATAAATATGAAAATACGTAAAAACACTAACTTGATGAGATTTATTGGTTTTGATAAACAGAATATTACATAGTGTAAAAATACAAAATATAATTGTATTTTGCCTTTTAAATGTAATGTTTATTTAATGCAGGGAGATGACAACAGTAAGGTTATATATATATATATATATATACACA
>NW_015542356.1:1483780-1484359 GCF_001515605.1 Sinocyclocheilus anshuiensis | reverse complement strand
ACAAATCAAATGACAGTAGTTTATCAGTAATCCTAAAAAATAACACTGCCAAACTTACATGCTAAAAAACAACAACTTACTTACACATAGTAAGAAATGGTTATAAAAACTGAAACAGAAGCGAAACAAGTAATAGGAAAGAGGAGAAATAAAAAGCAATACTTATCCTTTGCCGGTGTCCCTGCAGTCTTTACACTCGTCGGTCTTCACACGAGGAGGCCTTCACACGACGGCTGCCGCAGTAAACTAAGCTTTTTTATACCCGTCTAACAAAATACTAAATTCATTCAGGTGGACACACTTTCCTTATTTTCTCCACAACAAATGGCCAAGCAAGCGCAGACACTGACAAGATACGCCATACAGAACGAGACCAAACAATCAATCTTTAAATCAACTAAAGACGTAATAAAAACACACGATGAACACGATTAACAGCAACTATTATATGATGCAATCAAACTTATAGCAAAATTTGGTAGTTCTGTATGTTGTTTCATGGTTGACATCATCTGAGGTCCTCTGAGGGGTTGGCATCATCTCTTCTCAGGTGTTCTGGATCCAGACTGAAGCTTGTGT
>NW_015542356.1:1482294-1483384 GCF_001515605.1 Sinocyclocheilus anshuiensis | reverse complement strand
ATAATTAGCAAAGCTGCTGTTCCAACTAGGGATGTCAATTTTCGATCATTTCCATGATCGATCGTCGTTTAAATTAATTATCAATTAACCAACTAACCGTTAACTTTAATGCAGCAAAATGCGTCTATTGCAGCAGCACGCACTCACCAGCATGACAGGATGTGCAAAAGCCACTCAAAAAAAAAAACCCACTTTCTCACCCGAATTAAAGGGGTTTTAGTCTGAATAAAATGCTAGTAGCAGGATTGTAAAATGAATAGATGTGATTATGATCATTTGATAAAATGAAGAGAGCGCGCCGTACGTTTTCTATCCCGACACGGAGACTGCTGAACGCGCCTCTTTAAATGGTTTCGTGATGCTCGTTATTGTATTTTTAAAACACAATTGCAATGTTTTCAACTGACGTTATGGCATTCAAAATAAAATTATCCCAAACGTAACTGTGGCGCGTGTGGCTGTGCTGCGCAGTCAGTGAACAGCTTCCATCGGCGCTGCTGCAGCATAACACTGTTGCTCACATCAAACATTTTTATGTGAGTATTATGACCAGTACTTCATTTGATCCTGCTGGATCCTGTTCCGGAAAATGTCAGATTTTAAATTTTTGCGTTCCTATTTGTTTTTAAAAATCTGGCATTTACAGTGCACTTTATAATGTAAACTAGGCTTGTACTTTACACGCATTCGCATATAGACGGAAAAGATCATCCTCTTCACATGAGCAGAAAAGTCCTTGGCATAACAGCAGAGTTGACCGGTATACTACGGTCTATTTAAACTGACCAGTGTAACCATTTATATGTTTGGTTGACTGTATTTTATTTTGATAATGAACAGACTGCGATGTAAGTTTGAATTGCTAGAATATGTGGTGTGTGTGCGCGCGAGGCGCCGGTGCGATCGAACAGCCGAAACATAAAAAACTCCATTTTTGGAGTAGGCCTAAAATATAATCCGCAAAAGTGTTTACTTTTATTTTTGCACACTCACAATAAAAACAAGATTTGTGCTTTTGCAAAATAAAGCAAACAAACAGAATGCGCGTTGTCATCCTTTCCTTTCCGTGAACTTGTTTATGGAGCGCCGC
>NW_015542356.1:1481851-1482204 GCF_001515605.1 Sinocyclocheilus anshuiensis | reverse complement strand
TATCGAACAGCTGAAACATAATAAAACTTGTTTATGGAGCGCCGCGCCACACTTCTGTTTAAAATCTGTTAGCTTAATTATTTAAAGTCAAATATATTTCGCTTTTTTTTTTAATGAAAACAAATTGTTATTTTTATTTTAGGCCTATTGCTTACATAGGCTATACATTTTCCTTAAAGCATCCCATTTTGTCCCAGGGCTTGAAAACCTGTGCCTAGGCTAGTTAGGTCCTGCAGAAACTTGTGAACGATGCTCTTATTGTGGCATCACCGTTTAGTGACATAATTTAATGCTCCGGGAAAACATATAGTCAGTGTCGGTCACAGCGCCTTTTAATTGCTGTTTTGAATCCA
>NW_015542356.1:1471781-1481819 GCF_001515605.1 Sinocyclocheilus anshuiensis | reverse complement strand
CCCCGAACGTTATCAGGAAGGCTATTCCAGAGTTTGAGAGCCAAATGTGAAAAAGCTCTACCTCCTTTAGTGGAATTTGCTATCCTAGGTCTACTAAAAGTCCGGAGTTTTGCGACCTTAGGGAGCGTGATGGATTGTAGCGTGGTAGAAGGCTAGTTAGGTACGCAGGAGCTAACCCATTAAGGGCCTTATAGGCAAGTAATAATATTTTGTAACTGATACGGAACTTAATAGGTAGCCAGTGCAGAGACTGTAAAATTGGGGTAATATGATCATATTTTCTTGACCTGGTAAGGACTCTAGCCGCTGCATTTTGGACTACCTGTAGCTTGTTTATTGAAGATGCAGGACAACCACCTAGCAGTGCATTACAATAGTCCAGTCTAGAGGTCATGAATGCATTAACTAGCTTTTCTGCATCAGAAACAGGTAACATGTTTCGTAGCTTGGCAATGTTTCTAAGATGGAAGAATGATATAACTGGGTTCAGCAAACTTGTTCTTTTCAATAAAAGTTCAATGTTACAGATGATCAAGCCTACATAATAAAGCCAGCAGAGACTCTGCATGGAGTGCACACTTCAATACCTAGTGTGTTTTTCACCCAGAGACATACAGCACAATCTCCTATTCATTTCAGCCAAAGTAACTATCTGTACCCTCTGCCCTTCCAACAGGAAACAGTAGTGAAGGATTGCATCAGTTGCCATGAGCTGATGTCCATTGCTTGCTAACACAGACCCTAAGTCCTATGATTCTCAGCCACAGGCCATTTCTGTCCGAAAGCCAGCACCGGAGGCCATATGCATTTCTGCTTCTAGTCCTATCACAGCCTATCCTTATCCTAGTCCAGAGCCTGTAGATATCTCCATTTTGCCCTTAAGCAGGAAGGGTTGCTCCAGGGTGGACTAACTGTACTGTAACAATTTTGATTCTATTTAGAAGATCTTTATTGAGTCACACATGAGTACAAACACTAGCAAGCAACACAACAGAGTCCTGCAGTGATTGCATATTTTTGCAGGCCAACCCAGAAGTTGCCTTCCTGGAAAAATAAAGGATAAATAAATAAAAAATAAGATCTATGACCAACAAAATGATTCTTATGATTCTTATGTTTTGTTCATCATGATAATCTTCACAAATGAACACAATTTTATGAATTTTGAAGGCTAAATACTACTGCCAGAAGTAAAAAGCTAACTGTAGGCTTTAAACAAACAACACCGCAGTCACATGATTGAAACATCACCAAATTTACAAAAACTCTTTCAGCCTTTACTTAAAAACTATTTTCCCTTTATAATCCCAAGAGTGTCATTATAAACACAAGGCTGTGAAAGGAGACTAGTGAGTAGATGGGTTTACATGTTCGGTGTGAAGACATTTAATGTCCCCTACATCCTTACAGAACAAAAATATACTGCAAAATATGTGATATATTACATAATTAATTTCCATATATTGTAAACTAGTGCTTATATTTTTCAATATACATTAATATATGCATTGAAAATATATGGCTATATATATTGATACATACAAACATATTTAGAAATGAAGACAAAGATAAATCTACGGAATGAATTAAAGCAGATTTCTAGTTCCCAGCATGCTTTGCTTCTGACTGTTAAAGTAGAGTAAAAAAAATTTTAATTAAGTGTTATGTAATGTGTTTTTGCTCAATATTAATATAAGGGGTGATCTGTTGGTGTTTAAAGTTGTATTAATTTGAAATTTAAAAGGGTTTCTGGTATGTGCAAGTTTGTGGGGTAACCATTGTGCTGAAGAGTAGAGCCTATGGTTAGGATGATGACTGGCCAAACGCAATTAAGATTATATGTTACTTTATTTAAAAAGTAATGGTGCACTTTAGTGTGAGCAGGTGTGCTTATGCTATTATAAACTAGCTGTAAATGTAAAATATGAAATATGTATATCATAAATGTGTCACGGAATTGCCTACCGTTTCGGAGCGAGGAGTGAAGGAGATGTAGGAGAATTCACCATGAACTGTCTTTATTTACAACATAGAACCAAGGAACACACACGTAGGAACGGGGATCGATGGTTGTCACAGCACTCAGGACTCTGGAAACACATGGCTTAAATACACATGGAAACTAATGGGAAACACCTGGGATCAATGGAACTAAACCTGGAACAAATTATGTTTGTTAGAGAGCCATCCTTTTCGGCTCATCCTCCTCTTTTGGTTATGGGTGAATGGCACGGCCGGCGGGCTGGAGAGTGCCGCGGCCGGCAGGCTGGTTCTGGCTCGGGGCCGGATGCTCTCCAGACACCAGAGGATCCCTTTCCTCCAGCTTAGTCCCGTGGTGTCTGGGAGGTCCACGGGGCGATGGTAATTGGCCCCGTGCCAGAACAAAGAGTTGATGGTGGCGTCATCTAAAGCAGTCACCGCGGCGAGCCCACAGAACTCCCTGTCATACTCGACGAAGGGGAGATCTCTATGGGCTAGGGCAGTGGTCGCCAACCCCTCGATCGCGATTGGTAGACTGGTAGATCTTTATCACTGTCCCAGTAGATCCCGAAAATAACAGTAAAATAAGTACAAAAATGCATTACATTTCTGGGGTTATATTAATGTATCACTGAAGGGAACTGCCTTGAGAAAAGTTTCGATGGCAATAGCATTTTCTTCTCCGTATAAAGCGCAGCTCTGCTGTGTTTACAGCAGTAAACAAGGAAACGCTGTATTGCGGGCGGTTCATAAGCAGCAAATGGCTAGATATTTTTGTTTAAAGCCAGTATGTTTGTTATAAAGCAAATAGCCAATAAATAAATGTGTCAGTATCAGAATCCAATTTGCTAGCAAGGCCGAGGTCAGGGATCTTGGGCCTAAAAAGGTTGGTGACCACTGGGCTAGGGAAACAAATCGAGCGGCGATTTCCATGATCGCGGGGAGAAACAATCGGAAAAAACAAAAGACTTTTCAAAAACGAAAAACAAACATGGGGAGAAGGGGCGCCGAAACACAGGGTTAAACTAAGAAGGAAACTAATGGGACACACCTGGGATCAATGGAACTAAACGGGGAACACCTGGAACAAATTATATTAATAAGGACAGGAACGGGAAGGACCAAATAAGGACATAGGAGGAACACGGGGGAAAACCAGGACATGGAGCAGGTGGTGAACAAAACACAAGAGACAGAAACAGAGTCTGACAAAATGATTGTTAAATATATGAAATATATTTCCATATATATCAACACACCCATTAACGTAAACTACGCCAGAGCGCGTACACACCTCATGCCGTGCGCGCCCTCAAAGCAGTTGGACATAGTGGTGTATTAGAGGTAAAAAATGATATAAATACTGGTCGGTTTCTCGCACAAACCGATCATTTCGTGGCTTAGGACATCAATGTGTCGTCACGAGCTGCAGGGTTTAATTTGGACACGAGCGGCTATTTCCATGGCCGCGGGGAGAAACAATCGGAAAAAACAAAAGACTTTTCAAAAACGAAAAACAAACATGGGGAGAAGGGGCGCCGCTTACTGTTCAGGTGCTGTCTTCTGTCACGGTGTTGCCAACTGTGTCGGAGCGAGGAGTGGAGGAGACGTAGGAGAATTCACCATGAACGGTCTTTATTTACAACATAGAACCAAGGAACACGCACACCTGGGAACAGGGATCAACAATCGCCACAGAACGCAGGACTCTGGAAACACAGGGCTCAATGGAACTAAACGGGGAACACCTGGAACAAATTATGATTTGTCTGTGCATGTTTTTTTTACTCTCATAGATTTTGTTACCTTTGCCATGCATTATACGACTGATAGACTGCAACGGCTGGAGTTGAAAATCTTCTTTTGTGTTCTACTGAAGAAACAAAGTCACCTACATCTTGGATGCCCCGGGGGTAAGCAGATAAACATCAAATTTTCATTTTTGGGTGAACTATCCCTTTAAGGAAAGCTGTCACTAAAAGCTGTCAATCACTTCAGTTCATTGCGATCTCACGACGTTCCATTAATCAATGAAGCTCTCTACACTGCACAATGAATCTCTTATTTAGAGACATCGTATCTACACTTTTAATGAGAGGATTCGTGAGCTTGCAGAGCTCAGCACTGGACAAAAACTCGGCGTTTTGAGCGGTGAATGGATTCAAACTTAAACACCTGGCGTTCAGAAAATCAACAGATATGTCTGTGATTGGTTATACTGCTCAACGCTGCAAAACACGCTGTAAATATAAATATTTGACGCTCTCTAAAACACAAATGCACACTGGAGCGTTTGCCAAATATGTTTTGCCAATATCAGATGGGGCCCCCTGATTCCCCGGCAGGGACGTAGACATTTTGAGGGGCAGGGGCTCAAGTGGAAAAAAAGGGAACCTCTCATATTTATTTACATTTTTTCCTAAACAAAATGTTAAATATATTAGGGGTGTGCTATACTGACAAAAAATATATCTCGATATTTTCTGGGATTTTATCGATAACGATAATTAGATGATATTTTGCTGAGTGTGTTATTGTGCTGATATCTTAAGGACTACCGTGAACAGCTGACTCCTTAAGTTTTTGATAATCTTCATATTCTGTGTGGTGATCAGTTCATAGCAGTGATAGAAATGAATCTTTTCCAATAAGTTTAAATTGATTTTTACCTTTTATGGGCATTTTTACCTTTATAAAGCCCTTTTTTCTAAAAGTGTGCATCATCTTTTCAGTCAAATTCTTAAATTGAATCAGTCAATTACTATTATAAGTCATTTGGGCTGTTACCAAGCAAATGAAATCAGTATTGACAAAATTCATCTTTGCAATGCAGAGAAAACACAGAAGCTGCATCTGAAGTGGCATTTAGATGCATTTACACACTGTTTAATGCAGGACATGAATGTTTTAACCTGTAGTTACAAATGCATTAATACTGTTTAGATATTTTAAACAAAATATTGAATACTGATATTTGTTTTTGTTTTTTTTATGAAAAGATATTTTAAATGGGAAATTAAAACCGCCAGTAGGTGGCAGCAAGTCACTGTTAATAAGCGAGTCATTGCGACTGAACCGAATCATTTAAACGGTTTATTCATTCAGGAACGAAACACCATCATGAGTGTTATTGCATCGGTGTATGACATCAAAATACCTCGAGAGCATTTTGAAAGCATAAGGAACCGTATGGTATTTTGATGTCATACACCGATCGGTCTGCACACACAAACCACAAAAAGCCAAAACCTAGATATTTTAGGCAATATAGAAATCCCGGCCAGGACGCCTCCTGGGAAAATGGCACGTATGGTCACCCTACGTTATAATTACATGAGACAGGATACGGATTGTAAAGTTGTACACTTTCTTTTAACTTACCTTCGGCTGTTTAGTCATGTTTAGTTTGTGCTGAAACTGGTATTAATGTGGAGGAGATGACCAGTTCACGTGCGCCTCGGCTGCTGCGTCTGTTGAACTGAGGCTCTACAGCGATCTGTCACTCCACATTAAACAGCGCCAAAACGGCATTTATTGTTTGAATACTGCAATACAATGGACAGAATTTGAAATCTGACACTTTGTTTCATATTAAAAGTACCAAAGCACAATGCTTATTGCGATATATTGGATGGGAAGTACCCTTCAATGTTCCGCCCATTAACTGAAAACAGGCTAGACTAATCGATTCTTGGGATTTAAGAATAGATATCGTTCAATAAAAATGAGAATCGATTAATATCGAGATATCGATATTTTTTACCCAGCCCTACTGATTACTATGTTTAATTTATTTTTTTTTTATGGGAGGTGCGCTTCAATGTTCCGCCCATTAACTGAAAACAGGCTAGACTAATCGATTCTTGGGATTTAAGAATAGATATCGTTCAATAAAAATGAGAATCGATTAATATCGAGATATCGATATTTTTTACCCAGCCCTACTGATTACTATGTTTAATTTATTTTTTTTTTAATCGTAATAGCATTTTAGAATATTCTGAAAACATGTTAACACAAAGAAATTTTGAAAGTTTTTTAGTCTTTCAGTCATTCTTGAGAAGTGGGACAAAACAGGGTGCAAAATTGTTGATATATCATTGGAACACAAAATCTTATGGTGGTGACATCTGACGGTGTTGACAAATTTGGCATTTCTTTCACAAAACCAATGGAGTTCATGTAGTAGCCATTTTATTTTTTTTTCTGTTGATGCTAGATGCTAATGGAACCTGCTTCAGAATAAAATTATCTAAATATTTCAAATAATTTCAGGACATTAAGAAACACAGATTTGGTATAATAATGAGAAAATTAAATTGAAGGTGATAATTGTGTTAAATACATTCTATTATTAATCCCTCATGACATTTAAAATTGAAAATATATATATTTTTTAAAGCTAATAGCAGCTACCCTTGTCCCACGTCTCAAGAATGACTGCTTTACAGGAATATTACTGTACATGGTGACACTTGACACTAGACAAGTGTAAGTACACAATAGGACATAAAAGACATACATAACACATAACAAGTGTACTTATATGCAGAAATGGGAATTTAATGTGCAAAAAAGTTAGGGCATGTACATAACTGAAATACTGCTGGCATCAGATGATGGAAATGATCTGGCAGCATCTCTGTTCTTTAAAGGGATAGTTCACCCAAAAATGAAAATTCTGTCTTAATCACTCACCCTCATGTCGTTCCAAACCCGTAAGACCTTCATTCATCTTCAGAACACAAATTAAGATATTTTTGATGCTATTAGCACGTTAATACTAGTTGAAAACAGTAATGCGCTGGCCACTTGTGATTGAATCACCGAAAATGCCTCTGAATTGCGAACGATACTGAAGAGGGTAAAAACATCAGCCTTCACTAATGAAACGTCAAGAAGAACTCAGTGAATGCGTTTCTGTATGTTGATCTGATGTGTTACTGCAAACGACAGATTTAGGAGAATGCCAAATTTGCTTTGTACTAAGAACTATGGTCTCAAATTACACATTATTTCTAGTGGAATCTTTTACATTCCCCCAAATAACCTAGATACCTGACACTGAAGCAGCTCTGTCTTGGCTGATGAAATACTTTGTAATGTTTCAAGTCAACATTGATAGCTATGTTATTATTAATGCAGAACAGAAACTGTAAACTTGAATTTCCCTTCAAGAAAAACATGACTGTTTACTATTCTAGTCTCCTTGTCCTCACAGCTGTGGATTATTAGCTAAATGCATTTACATTTAAAGACTGTGTCATGAAAATTTAGTAGTTTGCTGTAGAATCTGTAATCAAGCAGTAAATCCAGTGAAAGTATCTTACAACACCTCAGTCACTCCCAAATCACTTTGAAAACAGGGTATCAGGGTAGATAAATCATTGTCTGTTAGTAGCACACAGGTCACAACCCTGTACGCGCTTTCGCTCTCCGTCTATAAATCTCTCTACCAGGTCCATTGTTAGGATGTTGTGAGTCTCCTCTAGATGTGTGACAGTCAGATGAACTGCACTTGGGACTGGTGATGCCTTCAGCCTGATGAGTTCTGACACCACCTGATGCCCCCACAGTAGAAGAGAGAAAAGGAGAAGAGAAAGTAAATGAAAGAGAAGGGGGAGCGATGTGGAACTGCTCGGCTTTCTGGATCAGAGCATAAAGGCCGATGGGATGGGGATCACACCAAATTAACACCAAGAAGAGAAAGAACACTCCCGCGGATAGAAATTAGAATCCCACTTTGCTTTTAGGCTTCTCCCTCTCCATCTATGAAAATAATGTGAACAATGTGCATTCATTTTTCTCGTCCAACACCAATGGCCAGATTTATGATTAACATTCAAGGATGAATTCACTAAATAGCTGAGCTACTTTTAATCACACTGCAGTTAAACCAGACGCTGATATATATTTGAATTAAGTAACTGGCAGTCTTTGCAGTACAAACACACCTCTTATCTATGCACATTAGGCTGCATATTAAGTAAATTAGAATTATTGTCTCATTCTTGAATTGGAGTGGCAAATGATAGGCATAATAATTTGTCACAAAGATGGTTATTCATAATATTAATATACTTTATGGCTATGCATTTAAAATAGTTTATTATACTAGACCCATTAATTAGAAGTTAAACCACATTTAGATTTTTAAAAACAAAATATAATTAAATGCCAAAATTATTCAATTTACGAGTTCTGCATGACACAAATTGAAAGACTGTATATAATTTGCATCACAATGTCACACTAACAAACTTTTTGAACAAGTCATTTGAACAAGAGGCAGCAAAACCTAAGAAAATGTGTTTTAGATGAAGGTAGTGAGGCTGAACTAAATTGCTCTAAAATGGTGTGAAATGTACAATTGTCAAAAATGAAAATGGAAATAAAGAAGAAAATGACTTACTGTGTACTCAGAAAAACCATGACATGCCAACTTTCGTATTTCTCAAACATAATAAAAAATGTATTCAAAAAGAAGGGACACAATACATTGCTATGGACAATGTACTAATTTCTTACACACTAAAAATGCTAATGTGCACACACTGTATGATTTATTAGTATTTAAAATTGATTTGTGCTGTTTGAGGACCACCACCTTCCACTGGAAAAGAAGACACTTATATGACTTAATGACAATAATCAAATAGTAATCAAATGATGGAGAAGAGCATAAAGTATACTTAAAAATATACTTGAACTTTACTTAAGTATACTTACTAAAATAAACTTGAAGTATACTACTTTTTGGTAAGGGTATATCCAGATGTGTGGTGCAGTCAAGCACTTGTTCTGCCTTTAAAAAAGCCAGTTCAAGGGTCTGAATTGCAGCGATGGAATGATGCTGCAAAGTCCCAGTAAAGTTTGCTAGATCCCGGTAGTCTGCTGCATCCTCCAAAAATGGCTACTGTACTGTACTTCCACACACCGCCCTACAAGATGAAGAATTGCCGGATGCAAACTGCATTCAGCACTAATTCATTGGGCTTGCACTGTTACCTGATTAGCATAATTCCATTAGTGAGCTGGGCGCTAAAACAACACAGACAGCGTGGACAAGTAAACAATGCTATCAATGCTATAAAATGCTATATTACATTTCAAGTGCCCTTAGATTATTAGTAAATCTGCTGTTAGCCATTTTGCTCGATAGCAGTGTTATGTGGCCTGAGGATTTTGAGAGCATCCTGTCAAGTGTAAAGAATGGCCCTCAAACTTGAGATGACATGAATGCTTTAGCATCTAATGAGACTACAGAGAGGGGGAGAAACAGGACCTGCCTTGTCTGATTTATGCTCACAGTCACAATCTGTCTGATCACATAAAATTGATCAAAGACAAATTGTTGATCTTGTGTCCTTGTTGCCCCTTTGGTCTGATCTGTACAAGCTTCCCTTATATTTTTCCCTAATTATTACAATAGAAATTGTTACGTTTTAAGTGTTATTTTTTAAAGAACATTTATGAAATGAATCACAGTTGATTAATCAAAATCTGGCCTTATTTAATAATATACTACAGATGAAAAGCTTCAAAAATGGTTGAATAGTACTGAATGATTACCTCAAACTTTCTGTGAAAAATATTCCAGGAGTTCTGATGCTAAGGTAATTAATGAGCTAATTCCAATTTTACATAAGTACATTACGCGTGTGGTAGATGCTAGTGGTGTCCATTGCGTTGTTTAACATTCTGATCAACCTATGTGAAAATAAGTTAAGCATTTATTGAGATTAAGTATTTATATTTTATTATGCAGGTGGTCATTTTTATGTTGAAATTGTCATTTGTTGCGTCCAGCGGGCTTGTCTTCGGCGCGGCCAGCGGGCTGGAGATAGCCCCGGCTGACGGGCTTGACATCGGCCCGGTCAGCGGGCTGGAGAAAGCCCCGGCTGGCGGGCTTGACAACGGCACGGCCGGCACGCTTCACAGCTGGGCGGTCTTCGTACCACGGAGACGAACAGGGGAGAGAAAGGAAAACCAAAAAACTGTTCAAAAACGAAAATAAAACACGGAAGAAGGAGCGCCGCTTACTGTTTTGGTCAGTCG
>NW_015542356.1:1467277-1471691 GCF_001515605.1 Sinocyclocheilus anshuiensis | reverse complement strand
GAGAAACTGGAAGACGGAGCACATAGGGAGCAAAGACACACACAAAACCTGGCCCAGAGTCTGACATTTGTGAAGTTTAGTAACAAATTACTCATAATTTAAATTAGAACTGACTACAATTATTGGCTACAATCAAGTTTGTGTGTCTATGAGATATTTGGTACAGACATTACTTATGGAATAAACTGGATGTATATTTTCAACTAATTTCTATGGACTTGTAAAACCATGTATGATCATATATGAGCTAAGCCACAGTTCAGATTACACTTGTTGACTTGTTCCATTAAAAAAACCTAGACATATTTAAACTGGATAAATTTACTGGTGACAACTGGAATAAATATTAAGTCTTTTTTCAGAGAAGATGTTCTAAGCATAATCACAATAACACGATGTAGTGAGGTTTGTGCTTACAACAAGAAAAAATATTTGCCAATTAAAATAATGAATTAAGTATTTTTTTTCTAAAAACAATTATTAATATTTTAATATCTTACTATACCAACAAAGCTTTTTTTTATTAAAGTTCAGTCAATTATTCAATAGACCAGGTTTACTGGATATACATTTAAAGGCTGGATGATTTCCATTACAGTTCCATCACAATGTAATGCTAACACATAATGACTGAACAAGACATTTGAACAAGAGGCACCCAAAATGTGTTTTAGGTGAAGGTAGTGCAGCTTAAAAGGAGCTAAATTGCACTAGCCAAATGCATGAACAGGAAGTCCTCCTGAACCAACAACAATCTGAAGTAAGCAGTGCTGATGAAGTTTGACATTTCCCCTGAGACACACTTCAGAAAATCAGTAACACCCCCTGGAGAGACCCTGACTAAGACCCATCACCACTTAAAAGGACTGTACTATCATTGGGTTTTGACCTGAACAACACTTCAAAGAGGAGACGGGGGAGCAGTCTGTCCTCAGGCCCTGATTCAGACAACTGTATTGCACGACTTAATTGCACAACACACACATAAAAAGAGAACTTCCAACTTTCCAAACTACAAATGACTCATAATATAAATTAGAACTGACTACAATCCTTGACTACATTCAAACTAATCAAAGCCTAATCAAAGAAAGAGGACTGCTGGAGTTCTGAAAACACTCAATACCAGGATGAAGATGCTGGTAACTTAGGACACCTAGTGTAACAATAAAAAGAGTCTGTTCATAATGTTAAAGCTGCTGCTGCCAAGATGCAATTTTGCATGATTTATAAACTGCTAATGTATTAGATCAGTATATGAAAGTCAATTCCCTTGTTTTTATAAAATATTATACCACTAGAATAATTAAGTGTAAAAAATATAATGCCCCTGACTGCATGAAACTTTGGCAAAGGAATTTGGCAAAATTAGGAATTTGCTTGTGTTGAATAACTCATTTAATGTCTGCAGAGTTCAGGTTCAACCCTATTTTAATACAGGGGTGTCAATCCCTGTTCCTGTAGGGTTACCATCATGCAGAAGTTATGCTGCATTCTATTTGCCTTGAAAGTCAGATGTCAGAGCTGGGAATGACGTCACACGAAAGTGGACCATGTTCCAGTAGAGAAGGCAGAAAACGGCCTTCATTGTTTGCAAAAACAGTCAAAGAAAAACAAATAAAATCAGAATTTTGCAAGGATAACAGTTAGTATCATGTCCACAAATAGAGGTTGGATAGTACTGTGTGCACCACTGAGTTTATTCAGACACAGACTAAGTGCTAATAAACAATATTGTTTCTCTTCAGATGATGCACTAAGCAGCCATATTGGATTCTGAAGTTGGAGTTATTGCGATTCTGAGTCAGAACTCCAATTTGAGAAGGCATTCCAGTTAAAAGTTCTGACTGGGAACTCAGAATTTCCAGCTTCCAAGTACAAATGGAATGCACCATTAGTTCCAACCTACTTCAATACACTTGTTTGTAATGGCTGGTTCAGGTGTGTTTAAATAAGGTTGGAACTGAACTCTGCAGGGAGAAGGTCCTTCGGGTATAGGATTTAACGCCACTGCTTTAACGTTATTATCTTTTATCTTTGAATGAATCCCAAACCTCTGATTATCTGGTTCAGGTGTGTTTGATTAGATTTGAATTTAAACTCTGCAGGTAGATCTCTAGGAGCAGGATTAAGCACCCCTGGAAGAGATTAAACAGTCTTTGAAGCCCCTTTTTTAAGCATGTGGAGAGAAGGTCAACTCATCTACCTATCTATAATGATGAATATGTTCTTGACAATGGGATATTATTGTCAAATTAGAGCATAGCCTTTTGGTGCAGAGTTTAGCTCCAGTCTCCTCCAACATGCCTGCAGAGAAGGTCTTGTAATCGGAAGATACCAAGATCAACAGCTCTACTTTTGGAGAAAGTGTAACGGCCAATCACGTGTGCCTTTATAACCAATCACATAACAGCCTAGGCATCATTGAATTGCTGTTCTGTTGTGCAACAGTCTATCACTCTTCGCAGATACCACAGAAATGAATTTGAAGCTCATTTCTAGACTGAATCCCACCTGTGGAATTGTCTTTGACTTTCCTTCTAAAACAAATTTTTTTCTGTGTGAGCTCTAAAAATAGATAAATCCAAAACAAATGTTTAATGGCAAACATGTTGAAGATTAGTTGATGATTCGTTAAATGATAAGCTGTTTTCCCACAGAAGTAGTTCTCCTGGTCTCCTTCTCTGCATACCATAGGGTGCTTCTCAAACGGAAGACTACGTCCTACCGAGTCTGCGTCCTTCCTTGTTTAGTCCTTCAGAGACTTGTAGGCTAGAGTCCTCCTCTGCATTAAACACTAGAATGAGACAGTCTAGTAAATGCGCGTGGTTATGCACATGTGTTCCTGCCCTCACTGTCACAGCATGAAAATACAAATAAAGCTTAATTTTGGAACAATACTTTGTATTACAAATCTTTATATTATTTGGCTTTCTAATAATGCAATACAATGAATCACAGCCATCTACAGTCTCTCAGTGGCTTACATTATTGGCAGTTTAGTGTTAACTGAGTAATTTACACCAAAACAAAATATATTATTATTATTATTGTCTTACATTTTATAATAAATTCAGTCAAGCTCAGTACTGACTCATTTTTTGTCCGTTATTTTTAGTGAACTGAAAAGTGTACAAAAGATTGTGGGTGATTAAAGGTCGCAAAGTATACTTCCCATGCATCCTTCAAATTCAGCTGAATGGAGGATGCGAAATAAAGGCTGCCTTCCAAGGATCCTTCCTACTGAGACGGCCTTCTCGCTGAAGAAGGCCGTCTATTTTTAGAGCTGAATCACATTTGATGACGTGGCAAGCCGAGACATGCAGCCTTCGTAAGATGCTGCCTTCTTTGTGAGAAGCACTGAAAATTGCATTGTGTTTGATGCTGTGACCGAGCCTTCGTGCAAAGTTCGCCTGTAAACTTAGGAATAAGAAAACAATAAAAACGAGAGCGTCTGAACTCTTCTTAACTTTTTATTATGTGTCACACACCAGAGAGAGAGCTCAAAAGCCCGCGACACTCTAGAGCAGAAAGTGCGCATGCCCATTGCCTATCTACGGCAAGCCCCGAGGGGATAAATGCATTACACACACACACATAACGAGCGCCCGTACATCCAGAATTAGTGCAATATAACAATCAAATAAAGTCTGTTACATACGTCCCCCCCTCACAAAATAAACGTCCCCGTTTATGTGCCAGAATAACAGTCAGAAACAATGAACATCTGTGTACAATAAGACAATAAACAAAGTACAGAGCACATTCTTAGCATGATGGCAACAAGCCAATGATTAGAACACAACATCCTCCTATCTATATTTATCTTTTTTTTTCCGAACTCATTTCTCTTTCCACATTTTTATTTTAATTTACATGGTAACTTTTTTTAACATGGTTTGTTCTTTCTTTTTTTTGTATAGAAACAAGAGGCTCAGCAATAGAACAATTCTTACTAACCCTCTCCCATACACAGAGGCAGAGTTATTTCAATACAGAACAAAATCCTTTAAATGGCCAGGAGGTCTACGAACTCTCCCAGTCTTACTAACACTTAGCTCAGACTCCTTAACTGAACACTGCGAGTCAGACAAAGTACTCTGATCTTTCTGGGGAGAAACAAACTTCGCTCCACCAGAAACTTCAGACCCCAGGGGAATTGACTCAGGCTGTGAGTCCGGAACATCGGACAGCGTCTGGATTTGTGACAGGGAAGAAACAGGTAATGTGTATGGCCGCACCCTATTATAATGCACTACCTGTGCCCTCTCACCAGCGTCAAAAGGATTTACAATCCGATAAGTCAGTCCCAGTTCACCACATGAGTCCATGACTTGCACAATTTTATAAGGTCCCTTCCAATGGGGTGCCAGCTTCATGCGGGCATCATAAGTCCGGTGACGCAAGCCAACAT
>NW_015542356.1:1461309-1464926 GCF_001515605.1 Sinocyclocheilus anshuiensis | reverse complement strand
GTAAATGCGCGTGGTTATACACATGTGTTCCTGCCCTCACTGTCACAGCATGAAAATACAAATAAAGCTTAATTTTGGAAAAATACTTTGTATTACAAATCTTTATATTATTTGGCTTTCTAATAATGCAATACAATGAATCACAGCCATCTACAGTCTCTCAGTGGCTTACATTATTGGCAGTTTAGTGTTAACTGAGTAATTTACACCAAAACAAAATATATTATTATTATTATTGTTATAATAAATTTAATAAATTCAGTCAAGCTCAGTACTGACTCATTTTTTGTCCGTTATTTTTAGTGAACTGCAAAAGATTGTGTCTAGAATTAGTGCAATATAACAATCAAATAAAGTCTGTTACATACGTCCCCCCCTCACAAAATAAACGTCCCCGTTTATGTGCCAGAATAACAGTCAGAAACAATGAACATCTGTGTACAATAAGACAATAAACAAAGTACAGAGCACATTCTTAGCATGATGGCAACAAGCCAATGATTAGAACACAACATCCTCCTATCTATATTTATCTTTTTTTTTCCGAACTCATTTCTCTTTCCACATTTTTATTTTAATTTACATGGTAACTTTTTTTAACATGGTTTGTTCTTTCTTTTTTTTGTATAGAAACAAGAGGCTCAGCAATAGAACAATTCTTACTAACCCTCTCCCATACACAGAGGCAGAGTTATTTCAATACAGAACAAAATCCTTTAAATGGCCAGGAGGTCTACGAACTCTCCCAGTCTTACTAACACTTAGCTCAGACTCCTTAACTGAACACTGCGAGTCAGACAAAGTACTCTGATCTTTCTGGGAAGAAACAAACTTCGCTCCACCAGAAACTTCAGACCCCAGGGGAATTGACTCAGGCTGTGAGTCCGGAACATCGGACAGCGTCTGGATTTGTGACAGGGAAGAAACAGGTAATGTGTATGGCCGCACCCTATTATAATGCACTACCTGTGCCCTCTCACTAGCGTCAAAAGGATTTACAATCCGATAAGTCAGTCCCAGTTCACCACATGAGTCCATGACTTGCACAATTTTATAAGGTCCCTTCCAATGGGGTGCCAGCTTCATGCGGCTCTCCACCGGGTTGTGGAGCCACACCATGGCACCTACATCATAAGGCCGGTGACGCAAGCCAACATCTCTGGTACAGTTTTTGACGGTCGTGAGCTGCCTCACTGTGCATCCGTGCACCGCTAAAGGCAGAGTTCAGTTTTGTCAGCAATGAAGAAACAAACTCAGCATGTGATACTGAGTGCTGGAGTGAGTCGTTGTATTATAAGCAAATGCCACATGCTTCGCATAATCGTCCCATTCCCCACCATAAGTCAACAGTGTTTTAGCCAGTTGATCAATCAGAGTCTGATTAAAACTCTCAACCATGCCATCCGACTGCGAGTCTTTTTAATGTTCAGAAACCGGCAGAGAGTCTGAACCACCTCCGCCTCAAACTTACGACCCTGGTCCGAATGCAAAGTCTCTGGAACGCCATGAAGTAGAACATAGTCCTCAAACAGACAATGTGCAACTGTCTGTGCTGACTGATTAGGCAAGGGACACAAATTGACAAATTTAGTGAAGTAGTCCTCGACAACCAGCACATACCGGTTCCTCTTCAGGAACTCGAGCTGCATCGCAGGACGCTTCGGAAACGCCCTTCAGCGTGACCGGCTCTGAACCTCGTGTGCGCCTTGAAGTGGAAACTTTTCACTTCTTGGTGCGGAGACCGCCAGCTCGACCCAGTTAACTGCCCGGGTGGTACAGTGCTGGAGTTCTTGCAGGCCCGTTTCTCTACATGGTTGACCCACTCCACCCTGAAACCCTGTACATGGAAGGCCAGTAACAAAATTGTCTTGCCCGTTCCCACACAAGCTCAGAAGCTGGGGTGCCATGCAATTGCAAAAGAATGTCAGAAATTAGAGCAGAGGGAACAACTATTTGGACTACAGGTTTACTTGTGAGGGGGCAGCAAACGGAGCGGCATAACAGTCCATCAATGATAGAAAGATGGTTGAATTCAGTCCAAAGCTTCCGTAAGCACTGAGAAGCTCCTTGTAATTTTCTCCTGGATGGTCTTTGGGCGTGTGCTACCCAGCTCAAAGCAGTCTTAATGTCATGGTCAGCATTCTGCATAGCTCTAATGTCTGACAAACTGTGAGACAACGCATTAATGGGAGACATGCTGTCTGAATTGTCAAGTGAGCTCTCCGCAGTCGCATCACCTGCAGAATCCTTGACTTCAGAGGAATGTGCAATGTCAATGCCTGTTTGATTAGAACTCACCACATTTACTTGCAGCGCCCCTTTAACACTATCCTCTAACACGTTCGTGTCAGGTGTCTCAGGGCGGCGAGAAAGCGCGTCCGCGTTCTTGTGATGTTGTCCATCCTTGTGTACAATGACCCAATTCAACGGATCAAGCTCCAGGATCCATCTCACTCTTCTCCCTGTTGGGTCATCATCAATGGACAGACGCCGAAGAGCTAAGAGTGGTCGATGGTCTGTGATAATGGTAAATGAGGCAAGTCCAATGTAGTGCTTCAATTCCCTTACTGCTCACACAATAGCCCACAACTCACGATCAAATTTGGACCAACGCTTCTGTGTGGAATTCAATGCCCGACTGGCATATGCCACCACATGTTCACGCCCATCTCTGTCCTGCGCGAGAACTGCACCGACAGCCAGGTTGGAGGCATCAGTGTAGATTTTAAAGGGCACAATGAAGTCAGGCAATATCACAACAGGCCCAGACGACAACACATTTTTCGGGTGGTTAAATGATTGGCGACCTAATAAACTCTTTTGGAGTCAAGCAAAACGTCACCGGGCCCACTCATCGTTTTAATCATACGCTAGATTTAATTATATCGCATGGAATTGATCTTACTGATATAGATATCGTACCTCAAAGTGATGATATTACTGACCATTTCCTGGTATCGTGCATGCTGCATATTACTGATATTAACTATATGGCTCCGCGTTATCGTCCGGGCAGAACTATTGTTCCAACCACTAAAGATAGATTCACAAATAACCTGCCTGATTTATCTCAACTGCTCTTTGTACTCATAAACACATATGAACTAGACGAAATGACTAGCAACATGGGCACTATCTTCTCTAATACATTAGAAGCTGTTGCCCCCATCAAATTGAAAAAGGTTAGAGAAAAACGTACTGCGCCATGGTACAACAGTAATACCCATTCTCTCAAGAAAAAAACTCATAGTCTTGAGTGCAAATGGAGAAAAACTAACTTGGAAGTTTTTAGAATTGCGTGGAAAAACAGTATGTCCAGCTATAGACAGGCTCTAAAAGCTGCCAGGGCCGAGCATATCCACAAACTCATAGAAAATAACCAAAACAATCCAAGGTTTTTATTTAGCACAGTGGCTAGATTAACAAATAACCAGACGCCACCCGATCTAAATATTCCCTCACAGTTTAATAGTAATGAATTTATGAATTTCTTCACTGATAAAATAGATAACATCAGAAATACAAAAGCAAATGTAGATTCTACAGCGTATAATACTTCAGCTTCATTCATCCCACCAAAAGATAAACTGCAGTGCTTTACAACTATAGGACAGGAA
>NW_015542356.1:1442344-1460143 GCF_001515605.1 Sinocyclocheilus anshuiensis | reverse complement strand
TTTTTTTTTTTTAAACGAAGCATTAACACATGTTAGACTGCACCCCATAAACGCAATCAAGCCAAGAAAAAACCCAGTGAACCACCCCTTTAAGGGAGTCCTTGCATACATACCAAAGTGCAGTGGTGGAGGTAACGAATTACAAAATCATAGTTCGTTACCGAGTACGCCCACAATTTGAATTAATCTTAATCACCTTTGACGGCACTTCAGTAGCCAATAAAGATATCCGATCGTAAAGGGACCAATAATAGCCCTGATATCTGAACCGGGAAAAGCCACCGCTGCAGCAGGTGGAGAGCTGATCAGACAGTGAGGGAGCTCAGTGTAATTTATGGATTCAAAGTTTGGAGAAACAATCTACATGGTAGTGTTATCATAAATATCTATATTTTGATACCGATACAGAAATATCTGACATGGTTCCATTACTCATTTTCCACAGTATCTACCTAATATATACACCGATACAACAAAGATCACACTATAGAAACCGCCTAAAATTAAGTATAAAGAAGATAAGAAAGCGGCCCTAGGCAGCTGCCTACACATGCCAGGATCCGCCACTGCCAGATGCAGTTAGAAATTTACTAAAAACAAATTTCCAGGTGGGGCCGGTGCCACCCCTGGCCACCACGTAGACACCCTGGTCACCTCTGATAAGCTACCACTAAATATTGTAAAAACTTAATTTGCTGTAAAGTTGCTTTGCAATGATTTGTATCGTGAAAAGCGCTGTAAAATTGAAATTTATTTTTATAATTTTTTTTATTATTGGAGTAGTGTCATCCGGGTGGGAGTTTTAACTCCTATTCACTGGGAATAAAAAATGAATAAATAAACAGCCTAAAAAAATCATTCAGTTGATGCAGAGACATATAGAGCTGGGGAATCCCCCATCTCCCCACCCTCTGAATATTACATATCATAAGGTAACTATGTGTAAATATTATTTGGCGGCCGGGGTGGGGGGGGTCTTAATCTTAGCACTCAGCATACCCGGTTAAAAAAGTCACCGCTCACCACTGGTTTCTACTAGCCATGTACATTAATGTGCAGGCCTAAAAATCATTGTTGTCTGTTGGTCAGACAATGCTCCTCTATAACCATTACCTGTGATCTACACAGACAATGTGGGCCCATTAAAAAGTACCAACTCTGGATACCAGTTCTTCTTGGTTATCTGTCACAATGCCAACTAAGTTCCCTTAGGCTTTCCCTGCTTTATTCTGCTACAACATCAAAATCAAGAGTATACAATCCTGCTCCTGGTCCTGGAGGGCCAACATCCTGTACAGTTTGGCTCCACACTGTTCCAACACACTTGCCTGGAAGTTTCTGGATAGTCTGAAGAACTTGATGAGCTGGTTAAGATTTAAGATGTGTTTAATTAGAGATAAAGCTGAACTCAGCAGGATAGTGGCTCTCCAGGAACAGGTTTAGACACCCCTGCCCAAGGTCATTAGTACCTTGGTCCAGATGTTCTCTAGATCAGTGCTTCTCAAACCTGTTCTGTAGGACCCCCACCACTGCACATTTTGGATATCTCCCTTATTGGACACACCCAGTTTAGGCCTTGCAGTATCTAGTAATGAGCTGAATCAGGTGTGTTAGGACAAGCGTGTTAGGCAAAAATTAGCGTTCAATTCCGATTTATTGCCCAGCTCTGATTTTTTTTATGGCTGTTCACATTACCATTTTTAAATGTGGCCAATAGCAGATTTCAGTGAACGAATGAGGGTGCTGAACTGATTGCAAAAATGGAGGCCACTGAAGAAAACATTTATGCGTTCATTTATAAGCAGATGTGCCACTGAAGCCAGCAAATTCATGAACAGGTGATAAGGAGGACAAAGATGAAGAGAAAAAAACAAGTTTATAAATATTTACTGACCAACCCAGTTAATTTAGCTTGTATAGAACTGTCTCTGTAATACACCGTAAAACAACACCTTTTGCCTCGCCACAGACTACCTTTCTGTCATATTCACCAAGTGATCAAAGAACTACCAGTATGTGAAATCTTTGAAGTGAATCCCATCAGCGCAGAATTGACCCTTCGCAGGGAGTTTGACTGACAGTCATTTTTGTCCAACGAACAAACCAGAAAGGAGAGTGGATTAACATCGGTGGACTTGAACTTGAAAAATGGTATTGTATTGACGTCGTTCAGCGGTTGAAACAAGATACCTTCTGATGTTCATTCATGTTTATTTCATGCTAAAACTAGTATAGAGAAAGAGATGATCGCTTCACATGCCGTTTGAACTGAGGCTACAGCGACCTGTCACGACACATTAAAGTGCCACAAATTATGTTTTATTAACAAAGTTCGGGAGGAGCACGTTAGATACTTAGCCTAATTAACTCAAGAGGAGCCCACTCAAGTCATTTCACACCAAGAGGTATAAATACAGCAGACTTACCTCTATCCTTTGACAGTTTATCAGCATCCCTCCACTGCCCCATCTCCTCACTTCGAGTTCTAACTACACTTATATGGGAGGGGGGGTGTTGTACTCTGGGTTCAGGCTATTCCCGAGCTCGGAGCACTTCCCCGGACAGCACGCCAAATATGCATTACTATACTCCATCTAATTATATGTAAGTGTGAACTCGTGAAACGGTATTTATTGTTTGAATTTCTTAAAAACATGACAAAATTTGAAAGCTTGTTTTCTGTCTTGTCTGTCTGGATGTTGTCAGTTTTCTCTTTGCTTCACAATGTGTTTTTCACTGTGTGAGAGCATGATGTGCGGCGTGAGAGCGCCATGGCTTGTCAGACATAGCAACATTAACAAAGGGGCTGGTCTTTGCAAAGGGTCAATTATGACAAATGTCAATCTAGAGTGACGTAAAAGTCGCATAAATTCCATTTTGGCTATTCAGACTGCGGATTTAGATTTAATACCACATAAGGAAGTGACCCAAATAACAATAAAAAAGGTCAGATTCGATATGATTTGTGCTGTTCACGCTGTTATGAAACTAAATAATAGTCACATATGAGCAAAAATTGGATTTGGGCCACATTTTCCTGTAGAGTGAACGTAGCCTTAGAAATAGGAGACATTCAAATTGTGCAGTGCTGGGGTGGCTCCAGGACAGGTCACTTGACCTATTTTGATTAAAGAACAAAACATCATGAAGACTTCAGTGTCACATGATCTTCAGAAATCATTCTAATATGCTGATTTATTATTAGAATTATCAACAGTTGTGCTGACAAATATTTTTTTGGAAGCTGTGATACTTTTTTCAGGATTCTTTGATGCCCTGTTTTACCATATATCGCTGAAAAACTTTCTCACAATACAACTAGGACAGTTCTTGTATTCCATCAGCCTGGGAATGGCATTGCCTGGGGCAGATAGCTGCAGTTACTGCTGCAGAAACTTCATTAGTTGAGGATGAAATTTGTTCCTTGGTCAGTGAGAATCTCATCTGGAATCCCACTCTATTCAGTGGTTTTCAATGCTAGTCCTGGAAACCCACAACTCTGCACATTTTGTATGTCTCTCTTATTCAACCACACCTGATTTGTAACATCAGCTCATTAAGACAGAACTCCAAGAACTGAACTATGCATGTCAGATAAGAGAGGCATATAAATTTGCAGTGCTGTGGGACTCCAGGACCAGGTTTTTCTGTCTTCAGCTGTCTGAAATTATGGGGGAAAGTTGGGGAAAGCTGTCATTGTACATTTGAACTCTTATTTTGAAACTGTCCTGTTTCTTGTTCCTGTTTCCTTCCTGATCCCCTTATAATTTGCATCTGTTCCTTGCTTAGTCTAATTAGTCTGTGAATAACAAATATATAAGACTCCTTGGGAAAATTTTAGATTAAAGAACACATATTCACTATTAAGTAGTTTCCCTCAACGAATGCAGCAACAGTTGCATAGGGTGATGCAGATCCTAATTACTGATTATTGATAGTAAGGAAGTTGTTGTAGTAGTTATGTTTAGGTGGGGTAGGGTTAATGGATCTAGGATATGGTGGTGCAAAATAAGGCATAAATACGTGCTTTTTAAGTACTAATTAACAAAACAAAAAAGTTAGTAATATGTATGCTAATAAGCAACTAGTTCTATAATATTTTATCTGGCATGGAATGTTCCCCTTCTAGGGAACTCCACGCAGCACCCCCTAGGGGGCACATTGGGGAATGCAGCCTGCATGACCGGTGTCTGAAGCGCGTGTGAAACAACGCCAATCTATTGGCCCACCTGGCCCATGACGTCATAGGCGGGATGCCCAGAAGTATAAAAGGGCACCTGCTGAATACATCATCCTCTTTGCTGTCTTCAGGAGCCGTCTGTCGCGAGTAGTGTGTTACGATGTCTGTAGAAAAAAACAACCCAGGTGAGCGTTTCAAGAAGTGTGTGCCTCCGTGTGAGTTATTTCCCATGCGTAAGCTCCGGTCACGTTTGTCCCTTTTTTTGGGGGGAAAGGGGCAAGCGTCTACGCCTCGCGGGTCGGGTCCCGCTGCTGCCGAGGCACGGCAGAAACTCAGCTCTTGGGGATCGCAGGTTGAGCTCATGGAGAAGTTTGAGAAAGGCAAGGATCTTTCAAAGATTCTGCCACGAGCTCTAGCGCGCTACGGTATCCAGACGCTCTGTCATTGGGGTCATCTGATCCTGATAGCACGCTGCTGGGCTCTTCTACTCGTAGTGACGAAAATGAAGAGGTTGATGTGATTGGTGATGATGATGAGAATGTGAGCACTGAGTCGTCATCGGCCATTCCCAGCCGCGCATATGGGGATATGCTGGGTGTGATGGATCATGCCACTAAGCGGCTCAATCTGGTCTGGATGCGTCGGAAGCAGAGGCCAACTCGCGGCCGACTGGATGAGCGTTTTTTGGCTGGTCTTGATCGTCCCGCCCCCGGGAGTCTTCCATTTCTCCCAGATCTCCACTCGGAGATATCTAAATCCTGGGGGAAACCGTATTCCTTTTGGCTACATCTCTTTCATACTATGCTAATGTTGAGGGTGTGGTCGAGCATGGATACGCGAGGATGCCCCCTGTTGAGCAGACATTTGCGAGCTATCTCTCGCAGGGTGAGTCATCCTCTTTGAAGACTCCTGCCTTGCCATCAGTAGCGCTTCAGACCACCTCACGGCTGAATGGCAGGGCTTATGCGGCAGCAGGTCAGGCTGGTGGTGCCCTGCACACCATGGCCGTGTTACAGGCCTATCAGGCTGACTTGTTGAAGGATTTGGATGAAGGTAAAGGCTTGTCGCCGGAGGCGGTCGAAGAGCTGCTCAGCACCACCGATTTGACTCTCCACGCCACCAAGCAAACTGCTGCTGCCATTGGGCGTTCAATGGCGGCAATGGTGGCTATGGAGAGACATCTGTGGGTTAACCTTGCAGCCATCGGGAAAGAAAAAGACTTTCTACTCGACGCTCTGCTTTCGCCGACCGGGCTTTTTGGCACTTCCATCGAGGGGGTTGTTGAGAAGTTCAGGGAGGCGAAGGCACAATCAGCTGCCTTTAGGAAATTCATTTCTCGGCGCTCCAAATCCTCTTCGGGGGGGCGATCGGTGTAGAGCTGAGGCTCATAGACAAGATCAAAAGTCTAGCGTCGCTAACCGCACCCCTCCTCCCTCTAGGGGTCAGCGGGGAAAACCTATCGCTAACAAGGGAAGAGACGGCTGTGTCCGAGGCTGGCTGTGTTTTTAACTGCAGTTAACCCTTTCCAGACCATAGCTATCTGAGAATAGCTGTTTGGTGGTGGTGCTGTCTCCCTTTTTTGGGTTTACTAGACAGCCACTGCTGATGGTATTGCAGCGGTCCACTTTTTCTAGAGGTAAGATGGCTTTCTGGGGATAGCTGTCTGCTAGCTCGGCCTCTACTCTAGTTGAGTGGAGGTCTCTTGTGAGCCCGTGCAGTTAGTGCTTGGTAGATCGGTCAGTCCCGCTTCTGGTAGCTCCTTCTTATAGGACATAGTTATCTGAGGATATCTATGTACTAGCTCAGTGGCTGCTCCCCTTCTTCGGGTCTTTAAGTAGCGGTCTCCTGATCCTTTGCTTATACAATGCTATCTTCCCTGCTAGGGTTATGAGTAGATAGGCCACTTTTGTGGTCTGTGCAGCTCTGCAGGAGGGCTATCTTGGCTAGCTGTGTATCGTCGGTTTGGGGACCTTCTTAGTATAATCGTCTGAGGGTGGTTATATTCCACCCATTGTTTTGGCAGGACGGGCTTACTTGAATACAGCTATCTGTGGTTAGCTATGTTCTACTGCTATTGAGGTGAGCCCTCTTATGGAGTGGTCCCCTTTCCTAGAGCCTAGCTATCTGAGGATAGCTATGTGTTAGCTCAGGGATTGCTCTCCTGCTTAGGGTTTTAAGTAGCGGTCTTTTGAGCCCGTACCTAGACAGTGCTGTCTCCCCTCTTTGGGTCATAAGTAGACAGCCCAATCTGGGTAGTTTCAGTAGACCTTCCTAGGTACATAGCTATCTGAGGATATCCATGTGCTAGCTCAGTGACTGCTCCCCTTCTTAGGGTCTTTAAGTAGTGGTCTCTTTGAGCTCTTGCCTAGACAGTGCTATCTCCCCTGCTAGGTTAGTAAGTAGATAACCCACTCTCTGTGGTCTGAGCAGTTCTGTAGGAAGGCTATCTAGTCTTTGACGTGGATTGGGAACCTCCTCAGTATGGTCTTCTGTTGGTGGTTATATTCCTGCCATCGGTATGGTGGGTCAGGCTTACCTGAATACAGCTATCTGAGGCTAGCTGTGTTCTACTGCGGTTGCGATAGCCCTCTCATAGAGTGGTTCCCTTTTCTTAGAGCCTAGCTATCTGTGGGTTATTACCTAGACAGTGCTGTCTCCCCTCTTTGGGTTGTAAGTAGACAGCCCACTCTTGTGGTCTAGGTAGTTTCAGTCTGGTAGCCCTTCCTGGGTACATAGTTATCTGAAGATATCTATGTGCCAGCTCAGTGACTGCTCCTCTTCTAGGGTCTTTAAGTAGCGGTCTCCTTGAGCATTTGCCTAGACAGTGCTATCTCCCCTGCTAGGGTAGTAAGTAGATAGCCCATTCTCTGTGGTCTGAGCAGCTCTGTAGGAAGGCTATCTAGGCTCTGACGCGCCTAGCTATCTGTGGATAACTATGTGCTAGCTCAGTGATTGCTCCCCTTTTGGGGTTTTAAGTAGCGGTCTTTTGACCTATTACCTAGACAGTGCTGTCTCCCTTCTTTCGGTTGTAAGTCGACAGCCCACTCTCGTGGTCTGGGTAGTTTCAGTCTGGTAGACCTTTCTGGGTACATAGTTATCTGAGAATATCTATGTGCTAGCTCAGTGACTGCTCCCCTTCTTAGGGTCTTTAAGTAGCGGTCTCATTGAGCCCTTGCCTAGACAGTCCTATCTCACCTGCTAGGGTCGTAAGTAGATAGCCCACTCTCTGTGGTCTGGGCAGCTCTGCAGTAAGGCTATCTAGGCTGTGTCTATTGTGGGACTGACACATGGTAGGGACCTCCCTGGCATAGCCACCTGAGGGTGGTTATATTCCAGCCATTGTTATGGCAGGACTCGACTTACTTAATTACAGCTTTCTGAGATTAGCTGTGTTCTACTGCAGTTGTGGTGAGCCTTCTACTGGAGCAGTCCTTTTTCTTGGGGACTAGTTGAACCCGTACCTAGACAGTTGTCTCCCCTCTTTGGGTCGTAAGAAAACAGCCCATTCTTTGTGGTCTGGGTAGTTTTGCAGTAGCCCTTCCTAGAAACATAGCTATCTGAGGATAGTTACAGTATGTGCTAGCTCAGTGATTGCTCCCCTGCTTAGGGTTTTAAGTAGCGATCTTTTGAGCCCTAGACAGTGTTGTCTCCCCTCTTTGGGTCGTAAGTAGACAGCCCACTCTTTGTGGTCTGGGTAGTTTTTCAGTCGGTCCCCCTTCCAAGGTATATAGCTATCCGAGGATATCTATGTGCTAGATCAGTGACTGCTCCCCTTCTTAGGGTTTTAAGTAGCGGTCTTTTGAGCCCTTACCTAGCGGTCTATTAACTAGACAGTGTTGTCTCCCCTTTTTGGACTGTAAGTGGACAGCCCACTTTTGTTGTCTGGGTAGTTTCAGTCTGATAGCCCTTCCTGGGTACATGGTTATCTGAGGATACCTATGTGCTAGCTCAGTGACTGCTCCCCTTCTTAGGGTCTTTAAGTAGCGGTCTCCTTGAGCCCTTGCCTAGACAGTGCTATCTCCCCTGCTAGGGTAGTAAGTAGATAGCCCACTCTCTGTGGTCTCAATAGGAAGGCTATCTTGCTATGTTATTCTGGTCCACAAGCTTTCATATGACCTTAGGGACATTGCTATCTGAGGATAGCCGTGCTCCAGCTCAGCAGTTACTCTTTTCTTGGAATCTCTGAGCTCCTTTGGAGGCTTTATGTTAGCCTCTTCGGTGGTCTTGTGTATCCAGGCTAGTTCTGCTCATATAGCATAGCTATCTAGGATAGCTGTGCTCTTAACTTGGTGGGGTGTTCCCCTTGATCTATTCGGGTTCCCCAGTTGTCACACATGCCAAGATGTGTGAGCGGCCCGTGGCGTCAGTAGCATGGCCCTTTCTGAGGAAAGGCTTGGCGTATGTATGTCGCTTCCTTGGTGCTCCTCCACCAGGTGGACAGGCAGTCGCCTCGGCACAGCATGGTTGGATTTCGTTCCCCAATGTGCCCCCTAGGGTCTAGTTCCCTAGAAGGGAAACATCTCGGGTTACGCATGTAACCATGGTTCCCCGAGAGGGAACGAGACGCTGCGCCCCCTTGCCATGCTTTCGGCCTGCCTGTTTACGTCTCCTTCAAACAGCTAAGTGGATGACGTATTCAGCAGGTGCCCTTTTATACTTCCGGGCATCCCGCCTATCATGTCATGGGCCAGGTGGGCCAGGTGGGCCAATAGATTGGTGCTTCAGACACCGGTCATGCAGGCTGCATTACCCAGTGTGCCCCCTAGGGGGCGCAGCGTCTTGTTCCCTCTCGGGGAACCATGGTTACATGCGTAACCCGAGACGTTTTATTTGGTTTTAGAGATTTTAGGTTTCTTTGTATCTTGTCATTGTTTTGTCACAAGGGCTGGTTGTGGGAACAAATAATAGTTTGAGGCAGGATGTAATTGCAGTGGTATATGTATTTATAAATCCAAACAAGGAGTATAGTGTAAATTATAGTTTTTAGGCAAAGACTAACAACACAAAACACAGCAAACTATCAAAGCTATGATGAAAACAGACAATGAAATAAAAAAACCAGAGACTATTAAATACAATAAACAGAACAAGATAAAGAACAAGCCACAGTTATAACACAAAAGGACTAATCAGTAACTTAGGAGACAAACTCGGGCATAATCAGAAAGAGGGGTGTGTCTGTATGGTGGCCAGGGGTGGCACCAGCCCCCACTGAATCTGGTTGGCAACCCCAGGTGTCCCCACCTACTAGATATCTTGTGATTGGCTTGTTTTTAGTCAATTTCTAACTGCATCTGGCAGTGGCAGAACCTGGCATGAGCAGCTGCCTAGAAATGTCCTCCTAAAATGTCCTCCTCATTATAAATAAAGCATTTATTTAATCAAGCTTATTTAAAAGGCTCATTTTGGATCCGAGGGGCAAGGTGACATCACCTGGGCACAGTCGTTTGCATAAACTGCCTGCAGAGCAAGACATCGACGAATAGTCTTCTTCGAACCATAGGCCCCGCCCACTGGTGTTCATTCACTTAACGTCTGACGTCGCATCAAAAGCAAATAGAAATTACAGTCACTGCCACTATCTTGTCTACACTGGATACAATATACAGATGCACATTCATTTTTTGATACAGTCCACGCGTTTGAGTCTGTCAATAGGACAAATGGAGTGAAAGAACATTCGCTTTGATGCGTTTGGTCTAAACAGCTCTTTGCATCTACAGTATATACAGGTATCAGAAGGATCCCAGCGTAAGTAACAAGTGGATAGTTAATTTTGAATGGCACCCCGGATCGAGTCAGAGGATTGATCGGAGCATTTCGTATTGTAAACGAGGCACACTGTCATGGAGAATTCACAAAGAAACATTTTTTGAAAGATGAAGCGGTACTAGATCTGACTGCAGTTGCATCACAAACTGTAAGTTAATGATTTAATAATGCTTTGTCTGGAAATGACTGTTTTATTTTTATTATGTTGTCAAAACACACATGCAATAGTGAGGGGGCGTTGATACTGTTTCCTATGCAATGACGTTAGCCAATCATAACAGTGGCTGAATACTGAGAAGCCTTAAAGGACACGCCCCTTAAAAACGGGTCGTTTTAGAGAGAGGGTCAGAATGAGTGTTGAAAGTAATAATTTTTCCACATATTTATTTATTTATCTGTGGAAAAACTTTAATAACGTTATAAGTAATCCTTAAGCATTTGCGCTTCGGGTGTCCCGAATTCGAATCCCGCCTCATGGACCATTCCCGATCCCGTCCCCCTCTCTCTCTCCCACTTGCTTCCTGTCCTATCAAGAAAAATTAACACACACACCCAGAGCATCCTTAAAAAAGTTCCTATAGATTGTGCGATGGGTCATATTGTACACATGAAACATCATCAGAGTAACACAAATAACAACAGTGAAATAGTAATACATAAAAATGAACTAAATATAAAAAATGTAACACAACACACTTTAATGTACATTACTTATGATAAGAATAAAAATAATCAAAACTTAAAACATAAAATATCATCATATATCATGTCAAACAGGGACTTCTGGGAGTGTACTTTTATTGTTTTTCATAGTCATTTATAGTGTAATTCATAGTTGCAAAATAAAAAAGTTACAGTAAAAAAAGAGTTTTAAAAAATTACATATAATGGGATGTTTTGCCCTTTATTTTCATTGTATAACTAACTAGGCCTTTATAACTAGACCTAGGTCTATTATGTCTTCTAAGATAATTAAACAAATGCATTCAGTGGGACAAGGCAATAACTGCTTTGGCCAATACACAAAGCACATCACCGATAAAGGATAATATAACCTAGAGAAGGAAATTAAAGGTGTTCACTGAGACAAGGTTTTAGAAGAACTGAACACTGAACTGGCATGTCTAGAATGCTGCTGTACATAAGAAACAGCTGGATACATATTGGTAGAAAGATATTTCTTTTAAGTGCACAGAGCACCTGTTAGAAGCCCATACACCTTGTGCTTCAGTTTATTTGCTTATTTTTGCTTATATTTGCTTATATCACTGAAAATGTATGTGCCTTAAGGTAAAACTGGCCTCAGACATTCACACTTCAACAACTTTGAACCAAGTTATCTGAACATTAGTTATTTTAAAGAGCAGGTTGCTTTCAATAAAGACTTTGTAGCAAAAAGAATTTGCTACATAAATAATAGATTCATTGGCAGACTGACTCCAAACAATATGGAAAAGCACATATATCTATAACAGAGCATGTTTTAGCTTCCTGCAGTGCCATTCTTCAGGAACATCCTATTGAACTGCAGAGCTGAACACTACATGTATAATACATGAATTCTCTTCTTTTCTGCTTTGATTTTCAGCTTTCACCTGCTTAAGGTCCAATCTGAGAGTTTTTTTTTTTTTTTTGAAAGGTTAACCTTATTTAATTTTATCAAGGGATAAAAAATTAATGCTGTATAGGAAGCAAACAGTGGTATACTATATGTTGAATAATTCCGTTTTATTAGCTCAGCACTGGAAAAATGCAAGAATTTACCTCAAATGTCCTTCTAAAATACACAGGGAAAAATACTGTATTTTTAACATTTCTGTTACTGCTATAGTTTCATTACAGCCCACTGTTATAAAAGCCTGTTGCCCATGGTTTAACACACTCTTTTCTGTCACTTTTCCCAAATGTAACCGTAAGTGAAGGAAGCTGAGAAACATAAACAAGACCAACTAATAAATCTACTGCATGGGAGAAGTAGATTGAAGAATGTTATTTACAATATAAGAATCGTCTTTGTGTCAGGCTTTCATTGAGGGTAAGCTTTTATGGGATTTAAAGGTAAGGTTGTTGTGCCCCCTCCTGAAGTTAGTTGGATAGCACAGCCCATTATTACATATAAAATACACTCACCGGCCACTTTCTTCACAGGTACACCTGTTCAACTGCTCATTAACGCACATATCTTAATCAGTCAATCACATGGCAGCAACTCGATTCATTTAGGCATGTAGACAAGTTTAAATCAAGCATCAGAATGGGGAAGAAAGGTGATTCAGGTGACTTGTTCAGGTAACGTGGTTGTTGGTGTCAGATGGGTTGATCTGAGTATTTCAGAAACTGCTGATTTACTTTGATTTTCACGTACAACCATCTCTAGCTTTTACAGAGAATGGTCTGAAAAGAGAAAATATGCAGTGAGAGGCAATTCTGTGCCTTGTGGATGCCAGAGGTCAGAGGAGAATGGCCAGACTGGTTCGAGCTGATAGAAAGGCAACAGCAACTCACCATTCATTATGATGGAGGTGTGCAGAAGAGCATTTCTGAATGTACAAAACATTAAACCTTGAAGCAGATGGGCTACAGCAGCAGAAGACCCCACCGGATGCCACTCCTGTCAGCTAAGAACAGGAAACTGAGGCTATAATTCGCATAGACTCACCAAAACGGAACAACAGAAGATTGGAAAAAGGTTCCCTGAGTCTCCATTTCTGCTGCGACATTTGGATGGTAGGGTCATTGACAACATGAAAGCATGGATCCATCCTCACTGCCTTGTAGTTCAGGCTGGTGCTGGTGGTGTAATGGTGTGGGGGATATTTCTTTGCCACACTTTGGGCCCTTTAGTAGCAGTTGTGCATTGTTTAAACGCAAGTATTGTTGGTAATTCTGTCCATCCCTTATTGTTCACAGTGTAACCATCTTGTGATGGCTACTTCCATCAGAATAATGTGCCATTATGTCACAAAGCTCAAATCATCTCAAGCTGGTTTCTTGAACATGACAATGAGTTCGCTAAACTCAAATGGTCTCCACGGTCACCAGATCTCAATCCAATAGAGGACCTTTGGAATGTGGTGGAAGGGGAGATTTGCATCATGAATGTGTGAATTAGTTTTTTGTTTTTTTTGTTTTTTGTAAATAACGCACAACTAGTCTGCATGTGACCTTTTAGTTTCAAAACATTTCCCATAGAATTCAGCCTCCACTCTCCTCTGAACTCTTCCCTCACATGAGCATGTTCTCTTTATTAAAGGTCCAAGTGAAGAAATGCCAAATTTCACAAAAAAAACAACCTGATCTAAAAAATAAAGCAATCCCAGTTGTTCTGCTTTAGGTAGAAGGTAGTACATTTATAATGAATAAAATAGAATTAAATATTCTTAAATGGTAACACTTTATAATAACTTTCATTAATAAATCATTAACAAACATTATGTAATGCTTAACGGATTATTAGTTCATATATATTCACATATCTAGAAATGTGAAATAATGTGCTTGTTAATGTTTACTAATAAATGTATTAAACATTACCTAATAATTAACATTTCATGTAAATTAAAATGCTTACAAATGTCATGTAGCATTTGGACCAATCAGACACACAACTATTTGTTATATTTAACAAATAATCTCTAATGCCCCCTTCACCTAACCAAAGGGCCAAATATGAGGGTCTATGGACCCTTCCCCCGAAATGCAACTAACACCTCAAAACGGCAGAACAGGCCTCTGGTTCCATGGCAACCAAAGACAAACCATCTGATAACACTAGTTTTATTTCTCAAAGGAATGTGGGCAGAGCACAACTCACAATTCATTTATCCTTAGGAAAGACACACAATGCCCATAAAAATGGACTCTTCTCTAATTAATTCATAGGAAAACCTTTCTGTGAATGAACACACAACATTTCCTACTGTATTGAGAGAAGTAGCACGTTGATCTGCCAGCCGTGGGTCTTTGTGTGGAGAACCACTCATTGGTTTTTTTTTTTAACCATAGAATTTTTGCTGCAAATTGCATTTTATACCACCCCACCATATACGGCCCTACCCAGCCCCAACAAAGCAATCCCCAATTAGAACACAATGACATCTGAAAAAAAAAAAAATAATACATTTTAAAAAATTAGATTAAAAAAAAAATAATTAAAAAAAATAATACAAATACAAAATACAAAAAATACATAAAACTAATTAATAATAATAATAAAATAAGGGGTATACATATATACCTCCACTCAATCCACGTCTAAGATTTGTAAATCATTAAAGAATGTGATAAATTGTTGCCATTTTTCAAAAAAAGATTCCCCCCTACCTCTGATATTGTACTTAATTTTTTCAAGTTTTAAAAAAAAGACCAAATCTTTGAGCCAAACTGAAATAGAGGGGGGTTGAGGGGAGGTCCAAGATAACAGTATTCTGCGCCTAGCAAGAAGAGATGCAAAAGCTATGACATCAGCCTGTCTCCGGCTTAAAGGCCGGAAGATGAAGAAACACCAAAGATTGCAATCAAAGGGCAAACAATTAACTCGACCCCTAGGACATCAGAAAGTATTTTAAAGAAAGAATTCCAAAAGTTTTGCAACTTGGGACAAAATGCAAACATATGACTAAGGTTACATGGTGAATGTTTACATTTATCACACAAATCTGAAACATTGGGATATATTTGAGAAAGTTTTGCCTTTGAAAGATGGGCTCTGTGAATTGTTTCAAATTGTATAAGGAGGCCTGTACCCAGAACACCAGCTTCTGAATATTTGCTGCCCAATAATAATACATAAAATTGGGCAGGGAAAGCCCTCCACATAGTCGACTTTTTTGAAGCAAAATTTTGGAAACTCTAGGAGTTTTACCTGTCCATATAAAGGAGGAGATTAATTGATCTATATTCTTGAAGAAAGATAGGCTCTAGTATTTTTATCTGTAAACTCTGAGTTTCAGAGTAGATTCAGAGCTGACAAACCCAAACAAAACCAGCCCGCTTTAGATCAGGTTCAGTGGCTCTGCAGAAAACAGCCGATCACACCAAACATGAGCCAGTTTGATTCACTCATCATGAGAGAGGCAGAATAATTCAGCTCTCTACCGAAGATTAAGAGATCGTTATGAAAGATATCAGGAATTTTTTTTTTACCATAGAATTTTTATTGTTGCAAATTGCATTTTTACATTTTATACCACCCCACCCACCATATACGACCCTACCCAGCCCCAACAAAGCAATCCCCAATTAAAACACAATGACATCTGAAAAAATAAATAAATAGAAAACTTTTTTTTTTTTTACAAAAAATACAAATACAATATACAAAAAATACATAAAACAAATTAATAATAATAATAAAATAAGGGGTATACATATATACCTCCACTCAATCCACGTCTAAGATTTGTAAATCATTAAAGAATGTGATAAATTGTTGCCATTTTTCAAAAAAAGATTCCCCCCTACCTCTGATATTGTACTTAATTTTTTCAAGTTTTAAAAAAAAGACCAAATCTTTGAGCCAAACTGAAATAGAGGGGGGTTGAGGGGAGGTCCAAGATAACAGTATTCTGCGCCTAGCAAGAAGAGATGCAAAAGCTATGACGTCAGCCTGTCTCCGGCTTAAAGGCTGACACCGAGAAGGAACACCAAAGATTGCAATCAAAGGGCAAACAATTAACTCGACCCCTAGGACATCAGAAACTATTTTAAAGAAAGAATTCCAAAAGTTTTGCAACTTGGGACAAAATGCAAACATATGACTAAGGTTACATGGTGAATGTTTACATTTATCACACAAATCTGAAACATTGGGATATATTTGAGAAAGTTTTGCCTTTGAAAGATGGGCTCTGTGAATTGTTTCAAATTGTATAAGGAGGCCTGTACCCAGAACACCAGCTTCTGAATATTTGCTGCCCAATAATAATACATAAAATTGGGCAGGGAAAGCCCTCCACTTAGTCGACTTTTTTGAAGCAAAATTTTGGAAACTCTAGGAGTTTTACCTGCGGAGGAGATTGAGGAGATTAATTGATCTATATTCTTGAAGAAAGATTTGGGTAGAAACAGAGGAATAGCTTAAAGAAATGCTTTTAAGGCAGAATAAGAAAGGGTAACATTAACACCAAGATACTTGAATTTAGAACTCTCCAAGTGGAAAGGTATGTCATTCTGTTTTAATTTTTGGGCAGATTGATTTATGGGTAAACATTCACTCTTCTGCAGATTTAGTTTATACCCAGAGAATTTCCCAAAATCATCTAATAGATGTATTATCACAGGAATAGATGCAATTGGATCGGTAACGTAGAGTAATAAGTCGTCAGCGTATAAAGCTAATTTATGCTCGATTCCCTTGCGGATTATACATTGAAATACAGGAAGTGTTATAAGCATTATTGAAAGGGGCTCAATAGCTTTGGCAAAAAGTAATGGGGATAGGGGGCATCCCTGGCGTGTACCCCGTGATAAGGTAAAATACTCAGAGTTAACACTGTTAGTAGAAACTGAAGCTTGTGGGTCAGCATATAGTAGACGTATCCATGATATCAATCCCTCCCCAAAACTGAACTCCTCCAGAACTCTATACAGATAATCCCACTCTATCCTATCAAATGCCTTTTCGGCGTCTAACGAAATGATCACCTCAGAGGAAACACTATTTTGTCTTGAGTATATAATATTAAAAAGAGTACAAATGTTAGAGAATGAATACCGTCCTTTAATGAATCCAGTTTGTTCGTCTGAGATAATACTAGGAAGTACTGCCTCTAAACGAGAGGCCAAAATCTTGGCTAAAATCTTAACATCAACATTGAGGAGGCGACCGACCTTATCCCCATGTTCGTAGTAATTACCACGCGCGTGTAACAAAAGTCTCTCCGCCTCACCTGTGGATAACAGATTGAATTCTGCCTGCAGATTAAGCCTTTGTTTATGTAGCTCAGGAGTCGGGCTATGAGCATATTGGTCATCTAAAGCTTGAATACTGTTAGATAACTTTTTTATCCTATTCCTCCGTTCTTTATTAACATAAGCGGAGTAAGAAATTATCTGTCCTCTTAAAAAGGCTTTCAAAGTTTCCCAAAGTAAGGAGTAAGAGATTGAATCGGTCTGATTAGTAAGGAGAAAGTCATCTATTGAATTAGAAATATACAGTCTGCAGTTCTGTTAGATTCTGAGAAGATGAGGATGTGAGCTAGAACGCTTCTGCAACTCTTAAGTCTGCACCAGGCTTCGGCCTTGTCTTTACATTCACCAACGATCCTTGGATCTCAGCTTACGTCTCTCTTAGCTCTGCATCATCTTCATCTGGGAGAAAACTCTCCCGACCACCACAGAGCAGGGGCGTAGATTACGCGGGGGATGCGGGGGAAACCATCAAGACTTTCATCCAAGACCGCATCCGTACACTCGTTCCAGGCCAAGGCAATGCAAGTATCGTACATTTAACTAAACGAAACAGAGGTTTAGTATAAGCTGTAGACCCTGTTCTAAAATGGCGCTGATGGTTTCACTCAAGTGGTTAACTTACTCTTTTCATAGCTTCATTCTCTGGTTTTTCCTGATGACTTCATCCATCAAGCCTCATTTGCCCTTTCCCATGTATGAGTGATTGTTTGTTTGTTTGTTTGTTTGTTAGACTAGTTTGTGTTAGTGTTTAGTTAATAAAACTCTTTCTTAACTGATTCTGCCTTACAAATTAATATCCCTTTACGATTTTGATCCTTACTACATGCGCTAATGCATTAATTAATACTGTATGAAAGTATTTTCTGTGGCCACGGAAATATCCTTTTCTAGAGTTGATATGAACTTACACTGAATGTTCGCTGGACGAACAGATT
>NW_015542356.1:1423700-1433901 GCF_001515605.1 Sinocyclocheilus anshuiensis | reverse complement strand
GCTGAGCCATATTCTTCCAACGACCCATAAGTTTGTGCCAGGCTGTGGCCTTGTCTTTCCATTCACTAAAGATCCTCGCTATCAGCTGATGTCTCTCTAGCTCTGTGCTCTTCTCTCATCACTTTCCATTTGGGAGAAAACTCTCCCGACCACCACAGAGTCAGAATAACATCTTTTTGAAGTTCATCCCTCTTCAAACCCGGAAGAAGGTGATCGTGACTCCTACACCACCGAACCTCCAAACCATCAAGACTTTCATCCAAGACTGCATCCGTACGCTCGTTCCAGGCCAAGGCAATGCAATTATCGTACATTTAACTAAACGAAACAGAGGTTTAGTATAAGCTGTAGACCCTGTTCTAAAATGGCGCTGATGGTTTCACTCAAGTGGTTAACTTTCATAGCTCATAGCTTCATTCTCTGGTTTTTCCTGATGACTTCATCCATCAAGCCTCATTTGCCCTTTATGAGTGATTAGTGATTGTTTGTTTGTTTGTTTGTTTGTTAGACTAGTTTGTGTTAGTGTTTAGTTAATAAAACTCTTTCTTAACTGATTCTGCCTTACAAATTAATATCCCTTTACGATTTTGATCCTTACTACATGCGCTAATGCATTAATTAATACTGTATGAAAGTATTTTCTGTGGCCACGGAAATATCCTTTTCTAGAGTTGATATGAACTTACACTGAATGTTCGCTGGACGAACAGATTGGTTGATGGCAATTTAATTCTGCTACAGTTACTACTGGCAGCTGATATAAATAATTGTAATTAATCATAATTAACTGTAATTATTTATATACATTTTCCTTTTGAGCTAATTTGCTACAGTCATTAAACTTCTAATTCATATGATCATGCACATCTTGAACATCTACAAATGATTTTAACAGATGTTATACAATGATTAAAAGCTTTTGTTAATGCACAACACCTTTGCTGTTGTTGAGGTGTGATACAGGTAAGGTTAGGGACAGGTTTGGTGGTATGGGTAGGTTTAAGGTTGGGTAAGGGATCAACAAGTGTACAGGGGTCAATTTGATTACTATAAGGGAACACAATTCAATCTGTTTATATTGCATTGTTTTGACAAATTAAGTATTTTCTTGAAAAATTTTCCCCCTCCTGTTGATGTATGACTATGATACACAATAGTATACTAATATAAGTGTTGAGGTGATAAAAACCCAAATTACAATGTGTGATATGTCTTTACCAAGCATTTAGCTAAACTTAACTAACCACCCTTAACACAGACGTTGTTAAAGTAGCTAAAAGTCCAGTGCCAATAAAGATACTAAAAAAATTAGTAAACCTTTATAAACATTTACAAATGGTGAATAGTCTCCACTTTAGATTGGGTACTGCAAAAACATGAACAAAATTTAAATGATTTGTAAAGATGTGAAAATAGGCTGAATTCCGGTCATTTGGGACACTTTTTGCCATCAAAATGACTGCTCATAAAGATACTAATGATTAGTAAATGTTTATAAACATTTACAATTGATGAATAGTTTCCACTTTAGATTGGGTACTGCAAAAACTTCAACAAATTATTTATAAATTATTTAAGATGTGCAAATAGTAGGTCAACACAACAAACAAAGACCAAATATATTACCTTTACAGACTGTGATTATGAGCTAATGAATACATTAGCATGAATAGTTTGTGAAGTGCCTATAAGCTATATTTTCACAACATTTGTAAATGTAAAAATGAGCATGATCTAATATGTGAACTGAAGTTTAATTACATTTGTAAGCATTCAAAAGTACATTAACAAATAAGAAATTTGTAGATTTTTAAAACGCATTGAAAGTTGAATGACATTTGTAAACATTGACTAATGATCCGTTAAGCATTATATAATGTTTGTTAACGATTTATTAATGAAGCTTTAAATCGTTGTAAAACATCTGTCAAAATCATTTGAAGATTTCTTTAAAGAATCCATGATCATATGAATTGAAAATTTAATGACATTTGTAAGCATTTCAATTTACATTCAATAATGATCTGTTAATCATTTGGTAATGTTTAATAAGTTCATTAGTTAACATTAACAAGCACATTATCTCATATTTCTAGATATGTGAATATATATTAAGTAATGATTAGTTAAACATTATATAATGTTGGTTAATTATTTATTAATGAAAGTTATTATAAAGTGTTACCATCAGTTTTACATTATCAGATGGGGACTTCAAGGACAAAAAGTTAGGAACCACTGATGTATAGTGTCAAAGGTATCATTAAAGACTAGAAACAGAGATAAAGCCAGTCAGACAGAAGCAAGCAATCTGTTGCAGCCACTGAAGTGAATAACGTTTTTTTCTGCAAAGTTTCAGCATAAATAATTTGAAATAACTCATTTGAGCATGATGATCAAAAGTTGGTTTCTTTATAAACGATTGAAAGTATGCCAGTTCAAAAAGTCATAAGAATATATCCTGAGGGTAGGGTTATTATTAACCCTACCCTCAGGATATATTCTTATGACTTTTTAATATTTGTTCATTTACAAGCAGCTCTTTTTAGGTGGTAACTTACAACAAATTGCTTGCATCCCCCTTGTAAGTCATCTCCTTCCTTCCTCAATCATCAGTCAAATATATGTGTGAAACAACAAAACACTCAGACCCCTCTAGCATACTACTATAGGTCCTTATAGGCAGTTGCCTATGGCATAATATACTTTTTTATTTACATTTTCTTATATATATATATATATATATATTTTATATATATATAAAATATCAAAACTATATTTTTGCATTTTCTGAAGGAAATGTGGATAGGAAATCATCCTACATGTAACTTTTTTAGCAAAAAACAACTGCTCATAAAACTCTGAAATGCTCCTATGGATAGAATCATTTTCATTTGGGTCATTTTCTTTGCATTCTGTTCAGCAGACTCAGAAAAAAAGCATCCAGTACAGTTTTTACATTTTACCTTAACCCCCTCCCTTTCATTTTTACCCACACCACACCCCTGCCTAGTATCCTAAAATGAGTTACAAACCCTCAAAAGTCAGGACTAAATCCTCTCTAAGTCTTCAGCTGTTAGTATTAATATACATATTCATATATTGTTCATATTCAATTGCATACTAACTAGTCTGAAGATATTTTCACTCTGGCAATATATCTGTATAAACCACTACTTAATAACAACAACAGCTGCACTATTTTAAAATGGAGAGTCATTTTATAATGTTTAGCAAATGTGCGGTATGCATACAACAGCTGCATTTCTAAAATATCCACTTCGCATTTAAGCTGTTGTTTATACGGTTAAGTTGCTCTCTGTATAGGGAGAGTGAAAATGTCTTCAGAGTTAGTATGAAACTTTGTTTGAACTTTATCTTTATATAAAGATAGAAATTTGTACTATCAGCTGAAAACTTTAGTCCTGACTTTTAGTTTTCCAGACTCATTTCAGGATACTATAGGCACAGCTTGATAAGTAACCTGATATGGTATGCAAGTGCCATGAGAAAAACAAAGAATTTCGTTGGTACCCCTCCCTTCGCCTGGCTTTTTTCTTCTTTCTCTGACAGCAGCCCACCCTATTTAAACCAGTGCCTTGTCCCACCCTGTGCTGAATCTGAACCTGAAGCTTGACCTGTTTGGAAACAAAATTGATGGAGCTTGGAAAAATGGATACATCCCGCAGGAATGAGCCAACTTATCTTGCCTGGTCCATCTTCAACACTTTTTGTTGCTGTTTGCCACTTGGCATTGCAGCAATCATCTACTCATGCAGAGTAAGTAACTTACAATTAATTTTATTTACAGCTCTTATAAATAAATGAAAATAAAACGGTGCATATGTATTCTGTGCTTTTATTACTATTATTACTATTGTAGGCAGACAATGCAAATTCACTTGGAGATGCTGGAAAAGCTCAAGAGTCCTCCAGGATAGCAAAGAACCTGAATATTGCTTCACTGGTGTTTGGACTGATTGGGTTAATTATGGTGATTGTAATGGTGGTGATTCGAAGCTCAAACATGTAAGCAACATAACCATATGTTTGTGATGGAATTTTGTTTTGTTTTGTTTTTTGGTCCTTGCTATTCAAACAACACTGCAAACTATGAACTACACCGCTCAACTCTACAGATGATGAGGACCAGCTGTGGCTTGAAAATCAAATAAGCAATGATAGCCACACAATGTTTTGTTTTTGGGGTTTACTCAATGTTCAGAAGTTTTTTATTTTTATTTTTTTTATTTCCTTTTTCTTAAGTCCTTTTCATTTTATTTTGCATATAAGTGAAATGTTCATGTGAATTCTGGTTTATGCCAAATAATATCATAAAATGTCCTTCATTTTAATTAGTGTAGTATTTCACGATTCAGTGCTATGAATGCAAAGTACTGTAATCACATAGCTACTATATTAAACATTTACATAGAAAATGTAACTGGTAAATGGCTTATGTAATGGTTTTCTGCATTTATGTATTAATAGTTTTCTCAATTTATGTTATATATATATATATATATTACACATGAGTATTACATACATAATAAATAAGGCATACAAATGTAACAATTTGTTTTCTCACATTTTATACTTTTGTCAAGTACTTCTCCTTTATACATAACATTTTGCCATGATACTCGTCTGTATTTTTTTTTACTTCACTACATCAACTTTTATTAAATGTCATTTCATCCTTAAAAAAGTTGTTTTGTTTAAAATTTCCATCACAGTGCACAGAAGTGAGGTCATAAATATTTCTGTTATATGAGATCACAGGTCAGATAGTTCTGGTGGTTCTGGTTAGCAACAAATGAGTTTATTGTAACCGACTCATTGTCAGAGATCTAGTAGTCAGAAAGTATTTCCATGTGAACGGATGTAAGGGAGGGGCATATTTAATGTCTGTTGTCACTCTGTTATAGACTCAGCATGATAAATTGTATGCTGTGCTCTCAGGTCAGTTTTACTAGAGTTTAATAGGACACAGTTTTATGTAAAAGTTCACTTTTTCTTAGTGTGAAGAACATTTTATATAATCTGAAAACATTTTAGCTTTAAAGAAGCTGAAAAGGTTTTCATGGATGTTCAAGGTTCTTCATGGAACCGTAGATGTCAATAAAGAACCTTTATTTTAAGAGTGTAGATAAGATCTGCTTGATACGCTCAGAACATCATCAAAAATCAGTCCTTTAACACTCCTGATGATTGTTTTGGTCCAAAAGCCAACCTAAATAGGTGTTTTATACATGGTTAAAATGAAAAGTTACATAACCTCCACTTGCAAAACCCCCACTCCTCCTACATTTCTGTTATGCTATTGGATTTTCATGAGAATAGGGAGTGTCTACTCCTTTAGGATTGTAACCAAATTCCTTACAATCCTAAAGCTGTTCCAGATGTGTAGTATATTGTGTATAACATACTTTTGAGGGCCATACATACTCATCCCTCGAAGTACATTTAATTGTTTTCTTAATCATTATAATCAAATGGAAGTTGTTTTGCTAACTGCTAACACTGAAAAAAGTTTTTCATGGATTATTAGTCAAAGGCTATTTCAATTTTTTATTTGTTATTATGCAGTATGGAGTGTAGACTGGTGATTTAAAGGGCTGCATTTTATCATACGCCAGCAGCACAACAATATCTGAAAAAATGAAGGAGTCTGAATAATTTCTGAATGAACTATAGAAAATCTGAAACTGTTGTCAAAAGTATGCTAAACAAGATCCTGCATGTAAGGATTACCAGTAAGGACCATGTAAGGATTACTTTGTAATAACAACTGAGCGACTGTACTACTGACGCAAGCAGCCATGTAATAAATGGGATCATGTACAGTCTGTCGATTGTTATTACAATACAAGTCCTGACTGGGTGATTAAAAGATTGACTTTTCGCCAAGGCAGACAATGTTCAAACCAAACAAACATTTAAGGGGAAATGTAGTCATCCTGTTTATTACATGGTTTCTCACCAAATAAATAATTACATACATGCAATAGTGATTTGAGTTAAAACTGTGCTTGGCTGTGTGACGTCATATAGACCCAGGCCCCTCCCACGATTGTTGATTGACACTTGCGTTTTACCTTAGACCCGCCCTGAGTGTGCTGTCATCAGTTTGCCATTGTTTTGACACCAGAGAAGGAGTAGACAAGAATGTCTCCTAAGCAATTGAAGTTTAGCTCCAACTTGCCTCAACACACCTGCTGGTAAGTTTCTAGTATGCCTATAAGAGCTTGATTAGCTGGTTCAGGTGTGTTTAATTGGGGTTGGATCTAAACTCTACAGGACACCGGCCCTCCAGGACCGAGTTTGGGCACCCCTGTTATAATCAATCCTGGATCTGTGAATCTTGAATCGGGCCCTGCACAAGGTGTTGATACAGAAGTGCATTCTTACATGCATACAGGCCCCTAGACTGGTTTGCAGCGATCAACCTGAAGGACATGTACATCCATGTCTTCCATCTTGCCTAAACACAGACTGTTCCTGTGGTTTGCTTTCGAGGGTCGGGCATACCAATACAAAGTCCTCCCCTTTGGGCTGTCCCTGTCTCTCCATGTCTTCACCAAAGTTGCGGAGAGTGCTTTTGCCCCATAAGGGAAATGGGGATCTGTATTCTCAAATATCTCAATGACTGGCTAATTCTAGCTCACTTTCAAGATCTGTTGTGCAAGCACAGGAATCTGGTGCTCCAGCACCGCAGCCAGTTGGGGCTTTGGGTCAGTTAGGAGAAGCGCAAGCTCTCCCCTGTGCAGAGTATCTGTTTTCTCGGTATGGAGTTGGACTGGGTCAACATGAAGGCACGGTTCACGAATGGGCGCATCCAGTCAGTGCTGAACTACCTAAATTCATTCAGGGGGAAAACAGCAGTTCCACTGAAACAGCTTTAGAGGCTCCTGGGGTATATGGTTGGCAGCCGCAGTGACGCCACTCAGATTGACACATGACACATGAGATGGGCAGGAGTACCCTTAGAACAAGTTTTCAGACACATTGTTACTACAGCAGATGCCTCCAGAATGGGCCCGGGGCACCGTGTCCAACAGGCATGCAGTCTTGGGCTCCTGGACAGGACCTCATCTGCAGTGGCATATCAATTGCCTCAAGTTGCTGGCAGTGCCCACCATCTCCTCCTCTGGAGTCAGGTGTGGCTCAAGTCACTGTGTGCCATTCATAGTTTGGGAGAGCTCATTCATGCAGCTGACATGCTTTCACAACAGAGCACGCTCCCATGAGAATGAAGATTACATCCCCATGCAGTCCAGTTGATATGAATTCAATTTGGGGACACTCGGGTAGACCTGCTTGCCTCCTGCGAGTCCTCCTATTGCCCACTCTTTTACTCCCTGACCGAGGGGATGCACTGGCACACAGCTGCAGGATGAGGAGGACTTAAGTGGTCTGTCACAGGCAGTGAAAGCCATTATCACTCAGGCCAGAGCCCCCTTTACCAGGCTGGCTTATGCCTTGAAGTGGAGTCCCTGGAGATGCCCGATAAGAGTTATGCTTTCTTTTCTGCAAGAAGGGTTAGAGCAGAGAGTGTCTCCTTCCACCTTGGAAGTGTGTGTTTCTGCAATTGCAGTGCATCATGATGAAGTGGACAGCATGTCCATGGGAAAGCACAACCGGATCATCAGGTTCCTGAGAGGTGCGATGAGGTTAAATCCTCCTAGGCTGTGCCTTGTCCCCTCTTGGGATCTCTCTGGTCCTTTCTGGACCACAGGGAGCTCCCTTTGAGCCACTGGAGTCAGTCGAGCTTAGGTTTCTGTCTCTGAAAACAGCGTTTTTGACAATACTCACCTCCATCAAGAGGGTGCAAGCATTTTCGGTCAGCAAAACGTGCCTTGAATTCAGACCGACTAATTCTCATGTTGTCCTGAGACCCTGGCCTGGATACATGCCCAAAGTTTCCACCACTCCATTCCAGGATCAGGTGGTGAACTTGCAAGTGCTGACCTTGGAGGAGGTACACAGCCTTGGCGTTGCTGTGTCCTGTTCGCACTTTGCATGTTTATGTGGACCACATGTGGAGCTTTAGAAGCTCTGAAAAGCTCTTTTCTGTTTTAGAGGTCAGCAGAAGTGAAAGGCTGTCTCCAAACAGAGGTTGTCTCGCTTGCAGTGCCATTCCTTTTCAACGGAGGTTCAACGGTAAACATTAACACATAACTAGTCTAAACAAACAAACATACAAACACACATACATTCAAAGGGGAGTTAAAATGGATGAATGAAACCAGAGAGAAACAGAGAATGCAGCAATGGAAAATTAGTCAGTTAGCCACCTAAGCAGAAACCATCAGTACCGTTTCACAATGGGGTCTACAGCTTATACTACACCTCTGTTTTGTTTAGTTAAATGTTTGATACTTTCATTACCTTGGCCATTGAACAAGCGTAGGATGCAGTCTCGATGATGGTTTGAAGGTTCGGGGATGTTGGAATTGCGATCACGTTTTTCCCAGGGTTTGAAAAGAAAGGAAAGGAAAGGAAAGGAAAGGAAAAAAGGAAAGGAAAAAAAAGGAAAGGAAAGGACATGACGTGTGGCCAAGTATGGTGACCCATACTCGGAATTTGTGCTCTGCATTTAACCCATCCAAGTGCACCTTCAGGTTACAGGTCCGACTCTCTAACCATTAGCCAACGACTGCCCCCAAAAACTTTCAAGGAGAGAACGAACGCAGTCCCCCACTACCATAAATTATGCAGTCGAGATTCCTACATTTGGGGAATTCGCAAGGGTCAGCACGGTCGGAGTGCAATGGCCGAGCCTTGCCCTGGATGAACCACCTTCTTGATCATGGTTTCTCCCCTGCCAGGTAAGTATAGGTAAGAGTGACAAACTCCAAAGATGTTATTCTGACTCACATTGTCAAGTTATGAAACTCTCTCATTCGCAAAAGCCCCAATGGAATGTCACAGTCTGAATGGGACTTTGTTCCCTTTCTGAAAAGGGATAGACAGCCACGAATTGACCTGATGCGCTCTTCTGACCGAAACGCTTGATATAGATCTGAGTTCAGTCTGAGACCGAGGTAGACCATCTCCTGTGTGGGCACTAGACAACTTTTTGTCTCATTTATCTTGAAGCCTAAACTCTCCAAAATGTGACACAAGCATCTTCATGTTTATCTTCGTTTGCTGCCGCGACGGAGCATAGAGGAGTAAATCGCCAAAATTCTGAGGTCTGCTGTTCTCAGTGGTGTCAGAGCTGTTTCAATACATTTGCTGAACAACCACTAGAGCCCGAAAGGAACAGTCATGAATTCGTAGGCTGTGCCCTGATAGGCAAACCTGAGGAATTTTCTGTGTGGCGGGTAGACGTCTATGTGAAAATATGCGCCTTTCAGATCAGCTGGTGACGTGAACCAGTCTTTCGCCCAATTAAAGTGAGATATCACATTGAATGTGGGCATTCTGAACTTGCATTTTCTGAGGTGTTTGTTGAGGTTCCGCAAATCCAGAATAGGGCAAAGAGCTCCCCCTCTCTTAGAAATGACAAAGTACCTAGAGTAAAAGCTGTGATGGCTATCCTCTGGCGGCACAACACAAATTGCTCTTTTGTTAAATAAAGAGGCTATTTCTTCCTCCAAAACTTGAGCTGACACCCCTTCTGCTGCTTACATCAACACCAGAGTATGTGAGCGGAGTTTCCCCTCCACACTCCAAACATTGAATAATCACTCCGCTCCAGGTTCACCATTTCCCGCTCCCGCTCCTCTCCTCGCTCACTTATATCAGAAACACCACTCCGCAGCTGAAGTATTTCAGTATGTTTGAAATATCACAGTTCTGTTCATAACGTATATTAAAAGAAAAAATAAATAAATAAATAAAATAACAGGAGCATTTCAAAGTGGCTTATTGGAACACTAGTGTGCAAACTTTTTTCCTACCATATGACAAGCTAATAACATGGTTGTCAGCATTAAAAGGTATAATTGCGGCTTTTTGCAGTGCAAATGTTGTTTGTGATGAAAATAACAGTACGTTTTCGTCAGTTATTTTACCTACGGATTGCTGCACTTCTTTGTGTCAATTCTTTGTTTGGTAACACTTTACTTGAAGGGGTGTGCATAAGACTGACATGACACCTTCATAATCATGACATGACACATGTCATGAATATGAAGGAGGATTTATACATGTTTATGACAACTGTCATTAAGTGTCATTCGCTCAGTTATGT
>NW_015542356.1:1413242-1423669 GCF_001515605.1 Sinocyclocheilus anshuiensis | reverse complement strand
GTCATGATTATGAAGGTGTCATGTCAGTCTTATGCACACCCCTTCAAGTAAAGTGTAACCCTTTGTTTGAATGCATTAGGCTATTGAGAGAGCGATTGCATGTGAATAAGTGTTGTACCTGTTTAAATCATGCTTTTGCCTGAGAATATTCAGTATCTAGAAGGAACAAAACAAATTCCTTGAGAACTATAACTTCCCGCTCATGTCCATTGCCGTCATCATAGCCTTCGCATTCTTTCTGATTTGAGTGACCCTTCTCTATCAAGCTAGCTAAATATGTTTAACATGTGAATTCTTGCTAAATATGCAGTTAAATTATGGGCCGTTTGCATGAATTGTACTTGTGATAGAGCGCTCTTGGAGCGAGTGAAAACCACGACGCCTCAACTTTTAAATAAACCACTCCTCCCTCCAGTCAAAATCACACCGCTCCACTCCGTGCTCCGCTCCGCTCACATACTCTGATCAACACATCTCTCTGCAGCAATATTTTTATATTATATTTTAATAATTTTAATATTCAAACATTGAATAATATTCAACATGTTCTCTTGCAAACTGCTCTCTGGGTGGAGGGGAGAGAACTTATTTTTATAGGGCACTGGGGGAACTAGTGCCAACTCCACAACTGAACCTGCCAAAAGAGAACTTCTTGACACATGAACAATTCCCGAGTCTTATGCCTTCTCTTGGCAGGAAGGGGAGAAAATAACCACTTTTTTTGAGGGAGGATAGCAACAGATATTCTAAGAGTGCTGTTGCTCTTCCCCTCATCCTAAACATGAGGATGGATTAGGTTCTTCCCTCCTTGAGGGTTAGCCGGTTGGTGTCTAGCAGCCACCACCACCACAAAGGAAGGTTTTCCCCTCAGCTGTGCTGGCTTAGCCTGTGTCTCAGCCTACTGAGGCTAAGGAGGTCCATGTTGAAAAATTCAGCATAAGGAAACTTTGCTTCCTTTGCTCCTGTAAACAAACGTTGGTTTTCACGAGACTCACTGGCGCATGCGTTGCGCAGACCTCATACGTCATGCTCCCGGAACTGCTTCTGTGTACAACTGTTGGCGCAAGCTACATTAAAGTGATTATTACGTTTTGAATAGGGATATTTTTCTTACAAAAACGCATCGATTCGCTACAGAAGACCTTTGTTCACCCCCCGGAGCCGTGTGAGACACTTTTTTTTATGGATGGGCGGTTTTTATTTAAGTTCTTTTGGACTGAAGCAATGCAACACCCGCTGAGTGACATTAAACAGCTTGAAAGATCAAAGACAATTTTTAATATAACTTCGACTGGATTTGTCTGAAAGAAGAAAGTCATATACACCTAGGATGCCTTGGGGGTGAGTAAAACGCAGCCTAATTTTCATTTTTGGGTGAACTAACCCTTTAAGCTGGTCCTGAGCATGGTTATAAGCTGATTATGAACTGGTTTAAGCCGGTCATGTGCTGGTCCTAAGCTGGTCCTAAGCAACCAGCTCCTGCTCAGGAACAGGAACAGGGTTCTGGGGCTCCTGAAGGCAGAGTGACCACTTCTCAGAGGGGCTTCAAACCCATGGGCTTATGGAGGAGACAAGTCCCAGACAGAGAGCTCGCTCACCAACTACTGCCAAGCCTATGCTGCGGCCGCAGCTCTGGCTTGCACCCCTGGAGGTCCTCAGGTTGAGATCTGCGATAACGCAGATCTCCTTCCAGATTGCTGGGTTTGGTGACCCAGCATCCATTTGTTTCCCCATCACCTCAATGAGCTCCACTTTATAAGTGGTGAGGAGACTAACATTCAGAGCCCTCACTACCGGAGTGGGTGGGGACACTTCACTTAACGCACTGTCCGGGCGGGAGGGAGTCGGCAGTAGGAACACATCATCTTCATCCTCCTCTCCTTCCTCTTCTAACAGACGAGTAATCACTTTGTTGTCATCGTCGTCCTCCTCTCTTTCCTCCATCAAGTTTGTGAAAAGTGGAGGAAGTTCAGGGAATGGGCAACAGAGAAAGGTGGGGTCTTCTTTATTAATGGCCACCACCCACACTCCTCTTTCCAGCACCCTTAATGGGAGAACATTATTTGGGGTTCGCAAATTCCATGTACAAATTCCAGCACTTCATTTCATGTACAAAATTCCAAACTTAAAACTTTTTTTGATAAAGGCAAATGTGCTTTTCATTTTGTGTACTAAATGCATTGAAGAGTAACTACATTTTGTAATTAAGTAATTTATTCAATCTAAAACTGAGCCATTACGCTTACTGCCACATCTATCTAATGTTTGCTTATTTCTAAAAAATAAGGACTAGAAAATGTTAACGTGGATTTATAGAACTTTATCTAGTTTCTCAAGCAATGAACTTCATATGTTTTCCTGGACAATAACCATGGAAATGCACAACAGCTTTTGTAGCTAAGACTTTAGAGTAAATAAAAATCCAGGAAATATAACTGCAAACAGTAATTATGGCATCAAGCACATCAGATAAGCTTGGCAGGGAGCATCACAACTTGGTCATGATTTATCATATTTTATTCTATAGTGTAACTTTTAATCTTTTGTAGCATTTTAAATTTGTGCATTTCACTTTTGATTAATTTAATGCATACTTGCTGAATAAAAGTATTAATTAAAGAAAAAAACTTTTGAATGATAGTTTGTTTATATACCATCTGTTTGGTCATTACTCATGTTATGTTGCTGGCCCGAAAGCACGCCCTGGCGTCTGCTAAACCAAACAGTGTGTCAGTGGTTATAACTTCTAAGAAAGAAAAAAAAAAGATATTCTGCTAATGTGTTTGCATGCGAAAGGTCCTTGAGACAGAATTTATTATAGGCTCAACATCTCTGATGGGCTGAGTGTTACACGGAGACATCTGTTATTTCATAATGTTTATTTTAGTCTGTGTAAATAATCCATCTACACATATATCTTCATTTTAAATTTCACATTTTTTAAGCTTTTTCCAGCCTCAACATTTTTTTCTTTCTTGATTTTAAATTATTTAAACACCAGACTTGGAAATAATTTCTACTGTACATTGTGTTTACTTGAACATAATAAATTAAACATTTAACATTTGCTGTGCATCAATTGATGATAAAACATTCTGTGAAAACAGTATGGCTGTTGCTTCATAAACTAGAGCACTACAAATATATTATGACTGTTAGCAAGTTTCTCATTTTCTTTGAAAACTGAACTGTTGGGCCCCCTCAGTTGCATTTGCTGCTGAGGCCCCTCCCTCTTTCTGAGTCCTTGGAATTGTTGTGACTGTACCCCCGTTATGGTGCCCCTGACTAAAACCAGTGAAATGTTATTCTTTAGAACACTTGTGCCTTATGGACGATAAAGCACTCAGCAATCCAGCACTGCAAGGCTCAAAAAATCCCCCTCCAAAACTGAAGACAGTATCCAGAAAAGCAGATTGCAGTGTTCCTTCACCAATTCTTTGGAGGATAATACTTTCACTGTTGCACAATAATGTCTGTTATAATGCACATCGTTTGTTTCATTACTTATTACTTTATGTATATTTGTCATATTACTGTAGTTGTTTATTTGTTTAGCATAGGAATAAAACAAATCCTGGTTATCAAAGTTCCAGACAGGATTCCACACATAAACATATGCTTGTCTGAAACAAACCTTAATTTACTGATTTTATTACAGCTAACATGATAAAGAAGTACATTTAATCTTATGGATTCTTCTGATCAATAATAATTTTCTCATTTTTTATTTAATTTCAGTTGCAACTTTCAGTTGCACAATTACCACAGTTTGGTGTGTCATAGCATGTGTGCGCTGTTCAGCTATTGTTTTAAATAAATCATGTATACCAATGTATTGGATGGCTTTTGTGTGCTATTTTGTGTGTCTATGAATGAATGTTTGAATTTCATTATTAAAAATGTGTTTAATTTTGCTTTACAAAAGAAAGGGTCAAAGTACGCACATCCAAAAATGTCTTGGCCAGGTGCAAGATCAAAAGGTGCATCAAATAATAGAAAAAAGTATTACACTTTTATAATACACTATTATTCTCCCTTTATTCAAAAAAAGTTAAAAAATAACAACGTTTCGGTCAAAAACATTCGTCAGACCTTTGTCTTTAACGTTGTTAAAAAAAAACGTTAGTTTTAACTTTTTTGAATAAAGGGAGAATAACAGTGTGCAGATAATTTTTCTATGATTTAATTTTGCTTTATACATTTAAAGCTTGGAGGTTTCGTGTTCATAGCTCTTGAACAGTGAGGCCCATTTCGGGGAAAGTGAGTCATACTTCCGAGCACATTAGGATTTGGCACACTGCCAGTAAGTATGAACTGATTTTCTTTTTGCTGTTACAGATGTTGTGAATTACGGTGTGTTTACACGACACTCAGTGCATATACATTGAGAATTTTATTCTGATTACATTTGATTTAAAAGTCCAATCCAAATGAAAATGTAAACACCTCAATCAGAATAAAAATGCCCAAATTGATTGAAATTTCAATGGGTTTAAGAAAGGTGTGATAGAATTTTTTTTAATTCATTCGATAGAGCACGTAAATACTCTATCAGATTAATAAAATAAAAAAATACTGCAAGGTTTTGCGCTTGTGCAATGGCTTAGAAATGGTGTAGTTATGTATGATGTACAGATGCACATTGTTGAGTATAATAAATTACTGTCACGTCAATCTAAAGTTTATTTCCCATTTCATTGTCCTATTTTATCATTTATTAATCATTTGTTCATATTTTTTGCAGTACTGGTTGAAGCTACCCATTATTAGTAAATGCATATAAACATTTACTGTTAATCATTTAATATTAAAAATCAGACTTTTTGACGCATTTGCATGTTTTTGTGGTGTGCAGACGACTTCTACTTACACATATTTATAAATCATTTATTAATTGTTTGTTCAAGTTTTTGCAGTACTCATTCGAAAGTTAAAATTATTCATGATTTGTAAATGTTTATAAATGTTTACTATTAAACATTTACCACCTTTATGGGAATCTGACTTTTAGCTGCAGAAACAAAGTTTGAGTAAAAGGTGATTAGTTAAGAATATGTATATTCTTGCTAAAGATATAAAAACAACAGCAACACAATTGCAACAAGAACATCTTAAGAGAAAAGCTTTATGTTGATTCAATTACAAATTTATGAACAAATATGAGGTTACACTTTATTTCAATAGTCCACTTTAAACAATCTACTAACTATAAGTAACTTTTTTCTCATTAGAATATTAGTAGACTGTTGGGTTATGGTTAGGGTTAGTAGTTATAAGTATACTAATAAGTTAGTAGAACATTTTATAATGTTTGTCAATGATTTATGGATGAAAACTATAAAGCACTTTTAAATTAATTTGTACATTTTTAAAAGTGTATGATCATATAAGAATTTAAAGTTTAATAACATCTGCCAGCATTTTAGTTTACTTGAATGATTTGTTAATCATTATGTAGTGTTCAATAAGTTCACGAGTAAACATTTGTAAGCACATTACCTCATACATGTAGCTATTTGAATATATATTAACTAATTATCTGTTAAACATTATATTGTAGCGTTCTCGAGACAATGGCGTTTTGCAGTACAAGGAGTGTTTATTAAGGCTGTTGTTAGCCACAGCCATGCCGTACACATACCCTGACTTATTCAGAGCCCCTTTTTTCCCCCAGTGCTCCCCTCACACACATCCAGGGGGCAGGGCTTGTCCCAACTCACATAGAACATTTAATAACAACAGAATAAAGTAACATTAACACATTCCTTTATCAACAGTAACTTTTTGAAAACTCTACATTTTCATGTTTGTTAAGGATTTATTAATGAAAGTTTTTATAACGTGTTACCCTCTGTGGGTTATGCAACTTTGGATTCAGGACCTTAAAATACTCTTTTTATTTTTTGCACTCTCTCTTATTAACAAAGACCGTGAAAGGGTAGACAGGAAGGATAGGGAGGAGGTGGAGAATGAGGGGGATGTAGGATCGGGAAATGACTCCAATGTAGTTGACCTCGGGTGTCTGCACAAACACGCAATGGAAAGCAAGACCACATTTTGCAAATTTAAAGTTCCACATAAATCTGAAGCACAGAGATCTAAAGAACAATGACCATTTTCTTTTGGGTAGACTGAAACCCCTTTATGGTTAGTCCCGCTCAGGGCCGGATTTACGCATAGGCATTCTAGGCACGTGCCTATGCTTGCTCGTACAGGGGGGGCCCAAACACAATGAAGAGATAAATAATATTTTTGTTATAGGCCTACTATGGGATATATACAACAGTAAAAAAAACAAAACCCCAGAAGACATTGAGCAAATAAATATAACAAATATGGTAAAAATGACGAACTATTTCCATGTCTTCAACCTTTTTTATGTACGGAAATCACACTTTCTTTCTCCCGTTCTCTCTCATAGACGCACACACAGTACAGACACGCACTCGCGCACACACGCGGAGAGAAACTTGTTGTCAGAGCTGTGGCTGCCCCGCAAATGTATCTATAAAATAGTCTCGCAGCTGAAAAGCTACAGTGGGTACGGAAAGTATTCAGACCCCCTTCTTGCCATGCTGCGGATGCAAGCTTCAGACGAAGAAGTGAATGATGTGTAGCTCCCGGCGCCTATTTATACTATAGTCGCACCGGTAGTGACGTCATGGCTGTTGCCGGCCAACGAGTTGGTGTTTTTTCAATGTATGCTTCAGACACGGGTCACGATGAGGCGTTCCCCATAGCGACCCCTAGAGGACGCAGTGTCTCGTTCCCTACTCAGGGAACCATGGTTACATAAGTAACCTGAGACGTTATTGCTATAGAAAACACTGTAGCGGTTTCCACTGATTAAGAAATATCTTTTGTTTGCTTTGGTGGTAATATTAGGCCTATTATATTAATAGGGAAGGGGGGCCCAAAATTTTGTTTTGCCTATGTCACGAAAAGAGGTAAATCCGGCCCTGGTCCCATTCCAAACTCACAGCATTGGTTGAGTTGATGTTGCAGTGTTGGGCCACTCCAAGGGGTCAAAATTTACTAGTTAGCATTGATTGTATAGTTAATCCCCTACAAGTAGATGCGGAAATACCAATTTAATAAGTGTCTTTCCTCATTTACAACCATGAATCCATGCATTTATTCTGATAAAATATACATTTTTGCAATTAACACTCAAATTTAAAGTATAATGAAAAAATGGCAAACCAAAACATTTTGAGTTGAAACTCAATTATATCAATAAGGTTTCAATATATTCAGGTCTCTTTTTGAATAAATTAATAGACCTGTTATAGTTCAATATTTGGTTATGTCGTTAGCACTGCACATGTTTGAATGCAGAAGCAATGAACAAGTAATGCCGCCCACACACTACATGCACATATCCCAGATTTTTAGCAGGTTTTCACCCATACACTATACACAACTTTAAAGTTGTCAGATTGCTGTTTTTTTTACACTACACAATTGTCTGTCATCGCCGATGTCAGTTCTAGTCAAAACACATTTCACACTAAAGGATTTGGAATTAAAATGTGATAAATCTAAAGCACAGCAATGAAAAGAACAATGACCATTTTGCTTTGGGTAGACCGAAACCCTTTTCTGGTTAGTCCCGCCCCAAACTCACAGCTTTGGTTGAGTTGATGTCACTGTTTTGTTCCACTCCAAGGGGTCAAAATTATCTGCTTAGCATTGTATAGTTAATCCCCTACAAGTAGATGCCAGAATACCATTCAAAAAGTATCTTTCCTCATTGACAGCTATGAAAATACATCCATGTATTTTATATTCTGATGAAAATATAATTTTTGCAATCAATACGCAAATAAAAAGTATTATGAAAAAAAACGGCAAACCAAAACATTTTTAGCTGAAGCTCAGTTATTTTGAGAAGGTTTCAAAATATTTAGGTCTGTTTTTGAATGAATTAATAGACCTGTTATAGTTCAATATTCAGTTATGTTGTGCAGTTAAAAGACTTTATGTTGCTAGCACTGCACATGTTTGAATTCAGATACAATAAGAAAGTAATGCCGCCCACACACTACATGTACGTAGCCCAGATTTTTAGCAGGTTTCCTTCCATACACTACACAAATTTTCAAAGTTGTCAGATTGCTGCTGTTTTCACACTACACAACTGTCTGTCATCGCCAATGTCAGTTTCAGTCAAACACACATTTCAAACTACAGGACTTGGACTGTAGAGAGGTCCAACCTACAAAATATATCTGAAGCATCAATGAAGCATCTGCACTTCTTTATGCTGCCCATACACTACACAATTCCAGTCAAAACACATTTCACACTGAGCCACAGACACATCCAGATATTTAGTCTGCATAAGCACTTCTCTCAGACTGCATCTTAATACATGCATAATTGACACCATCACTTAAATGAATGAGCACTGATTCACCTTAAATTTCAGGCTTTTGTTGGCGATCTTTATAAAACGGCAAGCGAGTGAAAATCAGGCCTAAAATTGTAGCATTGTAGCGTAATCCCGGCATTAAATATCTAGACTATTCTGTGAGCCAGGTCCTAGTGTGTTTTGACTGGAAATTACACTGGCAGTAGTTGTGTAGAGTGAAAAGAACGAGAGAGTTTGAAAGTTGTGTTAGTATATGGGCAGCATCCATGTTTCTCGGGCATTGCAGATTCATTGCAGTGCAGTACTTCACTCAGATCACGTCTTTGATAATTCACACTATGCAATTGTTACTCAAATGAATGAGCACCAATTTGTCGCAGATTTTGACCTTTTGTTTGCAATCTACAGAAAAATGCAAAGTTCTGTCATGAAACTCTAGATGGTGCAGGTGATAGGTTTTAACTTAAACTGATATAATCACATCATTACTCACATGGTGCAGCTGATTGGTTTCTTTTCACATCAGCAGCCAATGAGCTTGCTGCTCAACATTCAAATACTTGGCTAGTGCTTGCTGTAGCAGCACGCTTCAGAAACCCTCCATCTTCCCCTGCTCCACCTGCTATGGCGTGATTTCATGTATGTTATATAGGTGGGTTATTTTATGTATATGATGTTTTATTAACAAGGTTCGGGAGGAGCACGATCAGATAATCAACCAATGCAGCACAGGTGGAGCTCGTCTAGTTGATCAACTTAATTAGCATGATATGTGTATATATATATACAGTATATATATATATATATATATATATATATACACACACAGCCAACTCAACTCTCTCCCACGACTGTTTTCCGGCATCCCTCCTCCACCCCAACGCATCGCTTTTAAACTATTCTCATCCCATACTAGGGATGGGGGGTTCTCTGGGTTTGGGCTATATTCCAAGCTCGGAGCCCTCCTTCAAGACAGCATGCCAAATATGCTTACTATTTGCTACATCCTATTATATGTAAGTGCGAACTCATGAAATATTTTGAAATATTATTTTACATGCTCGCGGAAGCATGTCTGTGGATGTATTGGCAGTAGAAAATCTCAGTACTTGCTCTGCTGCAGCAGCAGCAGCGTAGTAGATTTATTCCACTAAGACCAAACACATTAACATTTCCATGTATATTATTACCATGCTAAACTCCCCGAGAGTTGACATGACAGAATTGTTGAGTGAAAATTGGGCCCCTAAATCTTGTAGTGTATACCTGGCATTAGATTGCGTCTTTTTCATTCAAACATAGTGATCGTCATTCACATGAACAAGTACAAATTTGCCTTTGATTGTGGGCTTTTGTCTGCGATCTCTATTAACTGGCGGTGAGCTGAAAAATCAGGCCTAAAATCTTGTATTGTGTGTGGATGGCGTTAAATATCTAGATCTGTCTGCATTCCAAGTCCTGTGGTGTGAAATCTGTTTGGACTAAATCTTACATCAACAAATGACAGACATTTGTGTAGTGTGAGAACAACAACAATCTGATGACTTTGAAAGTCATGTTGTGTATGGGTGGCATAAGAAATCACTTATCTCAGTACTTGTATTCGCATAGATATTGCGCTTAGAGTAAAAAATAATTTAAAAAGTCTTCAATTCAGTCATCCATATCACAACCACAAGCTCAACTCCTCAGCACTATATGGCAACCACAGAACTTTTAACATCACAGAAATTCTTTTAAATGTCCAACATTACTAAACATTAAAAACTAGGTCCCTTTCCTCCAAATACCAGTAAAATCACTACCGCAAACCTTAGTAAATTAAAAATTTCATTTACATAATCTTCTACCATAAATTTTGCATCCTACTTCTACAAATGTAAATGCAATAAGATCAACCACAGAAATGACTGTCCACACCACTTCATTGCTAATTTTTAATTTCATGTCTTTAGTAAATCCTGACAGTAGAGGGTTTGCACTCGTGCAAGCTGTAAGTCTGGCCCTTACAAGCATGGTGGAAACTAAGGCGGCATTTACCACACCATTTATC
>NW_015542356.1:1406221-1412970 GCF_001515605.1 Sinocyclocheilus anshuiensis | reverse complement strand
ACAATTTGTTAAAAAAAAAAAAAAAAAAAAAAAACTGTTTAATGTTTTGGCCTTTCATTCACACAGCAATGCCATTTTAAGGGCTTTTTGAAAGCTGGTTTCTTATTGCAAACTTTTGAAAACAATTCTGTTATAGTCTAAACGTAATCAAAAATTGGTGAAAGTGGTTACATCATGTTGCTTCAACTCAGTTTAAGTAAATTGTACTAGGGGAAAAAAAAATTTTTGGTGATTGTTCATTAGCATTGGTGTCATTTTCATGTGGATTCACAATGAGTTTAGTAAAATAGCATTTATGACTATTCTGATGGAATTCGATAGAAGATTTCAAATAACAATTGTGGGACCATCCTGTGCCAGCCATGCAACTGCCTTTGAAAAATGGGGACACCGAGAAGCATTTCTTCTGGTTATTATAGACTTCCCCAACCAACAGTTTGTGTGTGTGTGTGTATATAATCAAACTGCAGATGCCAGTAAAGGTACTATAGTTACTACAGAAATCACTAACGCCCAAACAAAACAAAAAAAAATAAACACTTGGTAAACACTGCAATTCTTGTAGCATTGAAGGGTTTTTGAAGAGAACTTAAGAGTCTCAACGTTCAATGACTAAAACTCAAACCACACCCTAGTTTCCGTTTCAGAAGGAGTCTCAGACATATACACCCGAGTAGGGAAAGAGAGAAGTTCCCACCCCACATCATTCTGGTTTATCAAATACAGTAAAAGGCCCAAGTCACAATTTGAGGGTTTAAATAAAAACAAATAAATTTGCAGTTAAACTCCAAGTTGCAAGCATTTGTATACAACATAAGATTACACCAAACCATCTCATTAAGAACCATCACCAGTCATGAACCTAAAGAGGTGCACTTAAACACCATTGTGGATATTTGCCACCATCTAGTGGCATAACAGACCAAGCACTTCCACACAAGCAGGTTTTATTAAAATAGATTTTATTTAGAAAGTCTTTTCCACTCCACAAATAAATCATTAAAACGAACTTTAAAAAGCTCCATGGCATTGCCACATGACTCTATAAATAATTTAAAGCTCTACATAGAAATTAAGTTATATCACTCACATATGCCTGCATAGCTGCTCAGCAAAACAATACACTGGTCTTAAAACTGAAGTCTAGGAGCGGTTCTTGCTGACCCAGTGATATCGGTCCACCCTTGGACCAGAGAATGCGTAGGAGGGCCTGTATGCCTTGAAACTCTTATGAGGTGGGTATGGTCCACTTGAGGAATGCTGCTGGTAGCCCTCAGAGGCATATGGCTTTCTTTTAGGGTATGTGCCCCAGTTCTGCATAGGTGGGGGCTGCCCAAACTCACTGAACTATAGATGGAGAACAGCAGTTAAAATGGTGCAAATTTATCTACCAGTAGTGTTAGGTGCATGCTAAGGGACTGAAGAACGTTTATCTGGAATGTGTTACCTGGTAGACACTATTCGGGTTGGAGACCGTTGGGATGCATTTAGGCTCTGGAACAGAAAGGCTGCTGCTACTAATGCTGCTGCTCATGCTGGTGTTTCCTCCCTCTTCATCTGAGGAGGTTCCAGAATGGTAGTCTGATGAAGCCCTTTCCACCACATTATTTATCCTACGAGAGAATTCCCCATCTCTCTTTTGACCCACCAACTGAGTAACACAAATTGGGGTTGACTTCTCACCATACCTTAAAAGAACAAACAACTTCTCACTTTTTGGAAGTACTACAGTGGTACAATCAAGTCATCAAAACCAGTATGGATTAAGCACTTCATTGACACGCCAGCAAATCAAGTGTTACCGGCATGACACCTCTCCTGGATCAACCCAAATGGTCATTTCCTTTGGTAATCCAAGATTTTCATAAACAATGTCACTCTGGCGACAAGCACATTCAATAACTGGGTCTCTTGTTTGAGCTTTGTTCATCCTTAGACACCTAAGAAAAAAAAAGCCCTTGAATCAGTGCAATAAAATATTTGATTTGCTAAAAGTTAAGATGGCATCAGGATACTCACCTAAAAGCTTGTCCTTTGGTTGGGTTTTCTGGGTACCAGTGATTTTTGTAATTTTCAAAGAGCACAGAGGTCAGTTCCACAGCAAACTTCTCCCTCCTGACACGATCCAGTTTACAATGTTTTTTTGCTAGTCTTGCAATGAAAAACACTGTTGCTGCAATCTCTTCCTTCATTTTTAAATGTTAAGATCAGGAGTCAATGGGGCAATTTTTTTGTTAAAAAAATTAAAAACATAAAACCACAACCAAAGAAACAAACAACTTGCTCATTAACACAGCTGCTTAATAAGTAAATATCACTCTATTGTTTTGCTTCAGCTATGCAAAAACATCTTAAGGCACCACAACAAAGATATTCAATCTCTTTCAACATCAGTCAGCCTTTTAATGTCTCAGGATGTGCTCGTATGTAATTAGATAAAACAGGTGTTTCAAATTGTAGGAGGAGCTAATAATGTGCAAAATCAAGGCTTTATTAATCACTCTACTCTGTAGTTCAACAAAGTGGTATTTGTGTGTTGTTCTAACTGCTGCGTGAGGTATACCAAAGAAATTGAAACATTGTGACCTAAATTAAATGCCATGTTAAACCAAATGTTGTAAAAGAATATACTTTTCTGTCTGCACTCCCATTTATAAGCATGATGTTGGGTTGCAGACAGGCCCAGGGATAGGTCTAGCTCGCAACCAATAAAACAAGGACATAAAATGGAAATATGACTAGCTTTACAAAACAAAGCTTTACAAAACAATTGAGAAAACTTGTTCCATAAAAATGGGTGACATGACAAGTTGCCTTTTTTTTTTTTTTGGCCTAGTCCCTCTGGGCAAGCCTAGACCTGTCTTCATGTGGACTAAATGGTCTCTTTGGTAACCTAGTCCAGAAAGCCATTGTCCACTATAAGCACTGTACAGCATTGCCTACCAACAGCTAACAACATAGCTAGTTTTCAGTGCTGACATTGATATGGGCCTCAAAGGCAGTTTGTTGTTTCCAAACCTCCTTATGCTTGACTTTTGTTTCTTTCAACCTAAGGAATGATGACAGGTAACAGCTTAGCAGTGTATATTTTAATCATTCGATATTATACTGTGGATAGCCTAATAAAACTGATAATTTTGACTCTAAAATTTGATTGACTTGCTTGACAACCATAAACAGAGTGTACAGAAGTAGCCTATATTACTTGGCGGGAGAATTTATTTCCAACGAAATTAAATATGATGAACGCCTGTCAATGCCTCTTTCTTTCGCGGAAAATTAAAAAGGCTATGGTGTCTGCTGTGAATAAATTCGATTCATCAATAAAAAATCGTAATTTATTTTTAGCCAGTAATTAAATTAATTGCATCAATTGCAACGAAAACAGTTTATTGTTAATATTTAGTTAAACTAATTTTCACAAAAGCTCACTAGTTTAAGTTAAGTGCATTCCACTGATTTTACGCTGATAGTTTCCCTCACGGCGCCCATCACTATCTCTATGCTTATCTCTATACACAACGCTATATTTTCCTGGGAGAAGTAGCGCCAGTATCTGCAGCGGTGAGCGCCGTGGTTCGCGCTCAAGTGGCTCCCGCCTTGGATGGCGCTGAATTTGAACGTACAGTATCAGCTCTGCCTATAAATACAGACAGCGTTGTGTGCTGGAATCCAACGCAGAGGGACCATGCAAGACACAGAGAGCTCCTGATGAATTTCTTCAGGTAAGATTGAATAATTGTAAATGTTATGAGGGCTTTCGTTGTCCGCAACTAGTTATAAACTGATTTATTTGGCAGGTAAAGTTACCTATAGTTAAATAAAAGTCAACCCCACCTGGAGATGTGACGTCAGCAGGGTCGTAACAACAGTAGATGCACACAAACCTGAGACTGCAGAAGCATTCCGTCAGGTGACTTCTCACTGAAAGACTCAAATTATTATTTCTTATGCCTCAGTAATCAGTGGATATTACTCGTTTCTTCGACTTGGGTATGTATTAAATTAGACTACAAATTTGAAATCTTTATTGTTTTGCTGACTTTTTTGTTTATTTGTCTTATTCCTTTAGGTTTACATGGTACAAACAGATTCATGTGTTGATATATTGACCTTTTGGGGTTGGTTTGTAGGCAGTGTTGTTAGCTGATTGTTTTATATAAACTATAATCACTAACCATACTGCCAACACAATGACCTACAAGGAAACACAGAGCTGATAAAATTATTTTCTCAGTTTGCATGTGTCATATTGGTCTATTTGTAATTTCCATATTTTTTGTTAAAGTCCATCTTTTGTGAAATTAAAAAAAAAACACTTTGTTCTGCAGGAGTCATAGGATCAATCAATGATGGAATTGGACCCTTCCCGAGAATATACTGTGGTCATCTGGCAGTGTAGTTAGTTGATTACAATCCTTATAGTAATCACTAACCTCACTACCAGGTGAAGGCCAGTTATAAAACAACGTTATAATAACAGCTTGTTTTTGCTGTCTTTTTGAGATGTAAAATTTGTAATGCATAGACTACATCTGAAAATAAAATAGTGAAACTCGCCACACCGTTCTAATTTGTCTGATTAGATTCAGCTTGATTTTGATTATATATAGATTTTATATCATTATATGTAAATTATATATTCTGATTTTGATCTATCTATATATATAGGCCTATATATATTGAAATATTTATCTCTCGTGCTCGCGGTTTTTTTTTTTTTCCTTTGTTCGTTTTTGTTTTTATTTTGTTTTGTTTTGTTTTTTGTTTGGTGCCTGTATTTACAGCTGTGTATTTCATTTTTATTTAATGGTAATATAGCCTACTATTTCCAGCCTATAGGCTACTTGTGAAAAATGGGCTTCCTTGAACAGTGATAAACAGTGCACAGTGTTAAACAAAGATCTTAAAATAATAAATACTTACAAAATTCTACTTAGTAGGGTAACAATATTATTGTGCAAGTATTGTCTTGTTGCGTATTATACAGATTTGCATTGTAAATCATTCGGTCATTCATACGTTTTACTCAGAAAACACATTCTACAATTAAGTAATTTAAAATATTGTCCGTTAAATTGTCTCGTCTAATATAGTAGGCCTACAGAAACTAACAATAAGTTACTTGAGTTTTTTTTTTTAATTCCCGTAAGAAGCATGAATGAGCATAAATGTAGCTATGGGCGAATTCCAAACGGCTTTTTTGCGCCCTTGAAGGGCACTTCGGGAAGGGGACGCCCTTTGTAGGGACGTTCCAAACGAAAGTGAACAACTGAATCCCTTTACGAAGGGCCCTTCCAGGGAACATATGATGGTCACTTCACGGAAGTGATTTTCGTTTGTGATCATGTGATCTTCGGTTAGGAGTTGCGATGCTTTTTAAAGCAAAGTTGGTTTTGATTTCGAGTTCACATACAAACGTAAGTAGAATAGGCTAATTAGCCTAAATTCGTAATGTAAGACAACATATTTTTCGTCAGTGATAGAAGACTTACTAAAAGTCAATTTTTGTACATTTATTCACTCATCTGACATTTGCAAAATCGCACACTTGTTATGTTCTGTATTGTAATTCTGTTATTAAAATTCTACTATAAACATTTTTAAAAATGAGTGTGAATCCATTTTTGTGTTTAAGATTTACTGTGTAATGGGTATTTAAAAAAAAAAAATTTAGGTGTGGTGTTAAATATGGTTAAATGCCATTATTTAACCATATTTAACACCACACCTAAATTTTTTTTTTTTAAATACCCATTACACAGTAAATCTTAAACACAAAAATGAATTCACACTCATGTGAATTGTAGAATTTTAATAACAGAATTACATAGTGTTGTCACGGTACCAAAATTTCAGTATTCTGTACCAATACCAGTGAAAAAAATATTAAAGGCTGCATTTAACAACAGAGCCCAATCTATTAAATTCAATTTCTATTTATTTTTAGATACAATAACCAACACTAAAAAAAATGTATGCAAACATATAAACTGCACATTTGCACATTGCGATTTTCTAGCAACAAGATGTGGACACTGAATGACTTGCCTGAGGTAAAGGTAATGCTGTTTTATTGGCATTTTACCGCGGTTGCAAAACTGATTAGTAATTACAATTTTCTTAAGGATAAAAAATCTATCTTAGCTAATGCTATACAATAGGGAGCCCTATTAGAGCACATTACTAAAATATTAAAGGCTGCATTTAACAACAGAGCCCAATCTATTAAATTAAATTAATATTTATTTCTAGATACAATAACCAACACTAAAAAAAAAAAAACTATGCAAACATATAAACTGCACATGTGCACATTGCAATTTTCTAGCAACAAGTTGTGGACACTGAATGACTTGCCTGCGGTAAAGGTAATGCTGTTTTATTGGCATTTTTCCGAGGTTGCAAAACTGATTGAGATTACATGACATGAGCGCGTTTCTTTCGCGTTATAACCGGTTGTAACTAGTAGAAAAGAGAATTAAAGGGAAGGGATGATGATATTTGTCTCACTCTGGGTTGGGTTATGGCACTGTTTTGGTTCAGTTCTGGCTAAAAAGATGTGGACTAGTTTTGGGCCGGCAAACACGAACTAATCTGGGCCACACTTTAGCTGTTGATATGATCCAGATCCGCGCCAAATTAAATTTGCTGACTGGTGGGTCGCTGGCAGCGGTCTGTCACGCCACATCAAAGAGCGTCAAAACGGCATTTATGGATTTGATTTCCTGATAAAATATACATAATTT
>NW_015542356.1:1397382-1405838 GCF_001515605.1 Sinocyclocheilus anshuiensis | reverse complement strand
GAGAGAGAGACAGGGTCACATCACAGTGGAGTCAGCTGTCTTAACCGTGGCTTGTGTACTGCAAACACATACCAGCTTCATCACTGTGTCTGTCACACGACTCTGTTCCCCTTTCGGGCTGTCTTTACATTTATTTTGAAAGATGAAGCTCGTGATTATGGTAAGGGGCGTTACATTTCCGACGAGTGCTTGCAGTGTTCGGCCAATCACAATGCACTGGGTCAGCTGGCCAATCAGAGCAGACTGCGCTTGTCGGAAGGAGGGACTTTGTAGAAAACGAAGCGTTTGAGAGAGGCGGGGCATAGAGGACCTACAATAATGTACAGTATTTGAAAAATAATGTGTTTTTTTAACATTAAAGCATGTCAACATATTCTGTTACACCAAATAAACAAAATAATGATCTTTAAAAACGCATCATATGACCCCTTTAACCATAAATTAACATATTCCATGGTGTGCCATAGCCAAGCCACATATGGCTCTCAGTTGTGTGCTATCATCTGGGCCATATACCTCAAAAAAATTGGCATCCAAAAGAAAATTCCCTCCAATTCTAAATCCATGGCAAAAGATATACGGTTAAAGTTTGGCCCATATGTGCTCAGCCGTGCCATACCTAGGCCAAATGTGACAGCTATCAGCCACATTTGGCCCAAACATTCTTGCTATCTGGGTAGTGTAAGCAAGTTTAAGCAAGTTTAGTTTGAAAACGTTCAATAGTAAATAAGACACAATTAGACAATATTTTAATAAAATAAGAATAAGAATAAGAAATATTTATTTGCAACAACTGATGGAGTGCTGAATGCTGCACGCACCCGCAGCGTTGTCAAGGTGACATTTGGTCAGTCATTCCCTTTGCCCAGGGTCGTTGAGTCTTTCTCAACGGCCCTGCCTTTTCCAAGGGAGTTCCAAACGCTTATACGAGACAGTAATGCCCTACACCCTTTAAAGAACGCACTTCAAGGGCTCTGCCATTTGAAGGGAGTAGGGCATAGGGATGCTCACTTCCGTTTGGAATGATCTCGAGTCCCTCTATTTCTCATGTAATTCTTTACTTCCGTTTACTAGGGAGCATTTGGTCACCTTGGCAACGGTAACACATCCACACATGGCTGGTTACCTATTGCTAGAACAGCAAGCTTGCTAACTATTATGACTGAAGAGCTAGACGAAGAGGTTTTAGACAGTGCAGAACTCGACAAACTTTATACAGTATTTGATGGAGCGTCGCAAGAAGATGTGGTATGTGCAAAGGTTTTCTGGAACTCTCTTTCCCTGCAGCCACCAATAGAGTCTCGACTCGTTTCTGCTGACATCAGGCAGAGGCTGAGAGCTGCGAAGACACCGCACTTTAAGTGTGGCGTTCAGTACGAACGCGTATTCTATAAGTGCAAACTGTCTTGAAGTACATTGCAAACTTGTATGAATGAGCTGTAAAATCATAAGATAAAAATCATAAAACAAAACTATGTGAACCTCGAGGGCCAGAGCTTGTTTAGGTCTATAAATATGGTTCAAACTTTTTTTTTCTTTTTTTTTTTAAGAAATTCTTCAGTGTGTAGACTAAGGCTACTATATATATATATATATATATATATATTAGGGGTGTAAGGGGTGTAACGGTTCACAAAATTCACAGTTCTGTTCGATGCGACACAGTGGTGTCACGATTCGGTACGATACGGGTCTGGGGGGGGGGGGGGGTAATAGCTTAAATCGCAATGTTGGAAATACTTCTGTTTAAAACCATGAAGGCGAGCCAATGGATATCACACAAGCAACATGCAAACTTTGCGCAAGAGTTATGCCAGTGAACGTCTTAATCTGTGAATTCACTGCAGAAAGTGATAGTAAAAACAGAATGACGGAGTAATGACGGAGCTTTCGGCATCTGACGAGACAACGAGAGACGAATCTAACATGCTGATAACGGTATATAGCTACTGTTTTAATTTATTCCCTTAATGTTTCTCTTGTGGCCCGTACATAGTGAAAAAAAAGAAACGTATTTTTTGTTAACCAGGTTGTTTTTGCAAGTCAGTGCTTGAAATAAAGCTTTTTATTTGGTTGATTTTTAATGATGACTGCAGTGTTAATATTTTAATTATAGGCCTATAGCCTAATAGGCCTGTTTTAAAAGACCTTTTAAAAAAACACACACACATTTTAATTGAGGAGCAAATAGCATAATCTTTTGTTATCCTCGCAGCGCGTCAGTTATGCGGTAATTATTGCGGGGCGAATTAATTGTAATTTTAATTAATAATACAGTGTTTCTATATATGCAAATTAATTTTCTGCCAGCAGGAGGCGCATTTATTCCCTTAATATTTCTCTTGTGGGCCCATACATAGTGAAAAAAAATTAAGAAATGTATTTCATGTTAAACAGGTTGTTTTTGAAAGTCGGTGCTTTAAATAAGCTAAATAAAGCTTTTTATTTAATTGTTTTTTTTATTGATGACTGCAGTGTTAACATTTTAATTATAGGCCTATATTTAATTGTATGATAGACCTGTTTTAAAAGACCTTTTTTAAAACATTTTATTTGAGAAGTAAATAGCCTTATCTTTTGTTATCCTCGCAGTACGTCAGTTATGTGGTTTTGCGGGGCAAATTCATTGAAATTTCAATTTAATAATAAAATTTAATAATAAATGTAACTTCATAATAATAATACGCCTAGTAAAAATAAGAATGTAACAGGCCTACATTAAATGGAAATGCCAAATCCTCCTAATATTGCCAATAATTGATGTTTTTGACAATATCTCTGGCTATCGTCGATACAAGATCATTGTCTTTCAACACCACCCAAGGGGAGGTTATCGCGGGGCCGTCCGCGACACCACTGGACAGACAGCACGTTGCCTGTTACGTCGTTTGGCCTGCCTTGTTGAGCGCAGTGGCATTATATTTCACACACTTTAAGCTATTTTATTTTCCAAATGTAATAGGATTAGTCCAATGAATCGTTCGGTTTGTAATGTGTACTGAACCGAAAGCCTCGTACCAAACAGTTCAATACGAATGTGTATCGTTACACCTCTAATACTTACAATAATATTTATTTTGCTTCAGATCTTTCTTTTGGTAATAATAATATTCATAATATAAATAATCATTATTATTATCATAGTCATTGATATATAAATCCCAAAAACTGAGGCCAAATTATGCAGCACTAAAAATAAGCACAGCAAACCTAGAACTATTTTTAAAACTGCATTTTAATTTGCATTTTTTTTATCAGAAATACTTAACTACTAGGAAGATTGCTAAATTTGATCCAAAACTGTCAGCAATGGCACCAATAGGCAGTGACCATATTGTGTGATGTGTGTGTGTGTGTGTGTGTGTGTGTGTAGAAATATAGTTCAGTGTTATTTCAGTTCAGTTCAATAACTGTGCAAGGTTAATCAATTATAGAACAAGTTCACTTCAGCTTACAATCAGCTCTACAGAAGGGAATAATATTGTTAGTCAGCTCAGGTCAGTTCAATAACAGTGTTGTTGCAAAATTTGTCCATTATAAAACAAATCAATTCAGCTATAAACCAGCTCCACAAAAACCAATAGTTTCTGCATTCAGCTGAATTCAGTTCAAATTTTGTTCTCAACCACTTTAACTGTCAGTGCAGTCAAATCAATCAGCCAAGTCTTTTAAATGCCCTAAGAATAAATTTACTTATTTAGCATTTTAACTGTAACTGTATGAGCTGTGGTCTTATTTTTTAATGTAACCTCAGTCATGTCCCAAGGAGAGATGTTTCTTACCTGTACATTCCTATCTACACTTGACTTTCCTGTAAATAAAAAAAAGTCTGAAAACATCCCTACCAAAGAATCACTTTTTTAAGGAGTCAAAGCACTTTGAAAAAAATAAATAAATAATAATAATAATAATCCATGCAACAAGGTTCATGAGGGAAAAGAGTATGGAACAAAGTGAAGTTGATTGTTAAGCGGTAGTGAACAAAAATGTAAATTTAGAGATTTTAATTCATTAATTTAGAGATTTTATTTTCTGTATTTTAATGAATATTGTACTTAACAGATGTTTTTATGCAGACAATGGCACTTGCTGTACATATTGTGGGCACATGTGCTGCACTGCACCACAGCTCCAGTATGACAGCTCTCTTAACATATGTGTAGTACAGTTGCTGTGTGTTTAAGCAGAATGACCACAAACTCAATGCCCTTCACATGTAAGAATGTCAGGTAAAAGGACTTGATTTAATACGGTAATTAGCACTTCTGAGAAACAAAAACAGTAAGAAAGATTTAGATATGTGGCATAATGTGGACTAGATGGCCCCTGATTCTGTCTTGATTCTCCCTTTGCTGTGATCTGTATTTCTAGACAGTGCATTACAGCATAAAGAGCTAATGAGCCAGCCTGTGGACAGCAGTTGTGGATCTCTAATGATAGATGATGTGAGATCAATGGGGTTTCTAAGTGTAGATATTTATATATACACACACACAGGAAAGATGTAATACCTCAAATATAGTGGTAGCCTAAGTTATTTATCTACCATAAATAATTAAGGTATCATTCAAATCTTTAAACAACAACTTTTACAAAAAAATTGGCTTAGCAGAGGCTGTCTCTTGATATTGTACCTTAACCTTTAAAAGAAACGGTACATATATGTACCTTTTAATGCTTGGGAACACATATGTACCTTTTTGACCCTCAAAAAGGTACATACATGTACCTTGAGGTTCAATAATAAGCCCTATGGGGTACATTAGTGTAGATTGTACCTTGGGGGACAGAAATGGACTCCTACTGTACCCCTATTTCTGACAGTGTAGATTCACCAGTTTAACAACAGCGCTCAGTATGCCACATAAGCAAAATGACTCTCTGAGGAGCATCCCAGATCATTTAAGATCACAACATAAAATGGAACTCTGATATAATGTTTTTAATGGTACTAAAGCAAGTATTACTATTGCATGTTAATTATACTTAGATGCTAGGAATCTGAACACACTCATAGCCCTAAACTTTACCGCATAACTCATCCTGCACCCGATATGTTGTGCTTCATATTACAAGGCAGTTATTGTGCTGATTGATTGTACACGTTCAATGCTTTCAAACAGAGGTATCCGATAAGTCTGCAGATTTAATTTAAAGGCTTCCATTGCTGTCTGACTTGTGTAAATTTTCTCACAGGGGAGTCAGTTGTAATGCTATCCAGCAGGCAGAATCCTTAAGAGCCTGCTTACAGCTCTTAAGCCCTACATTTGTGCAGTGATGAATCTCTCCGCATAGCTACTTTCTCTCCCAGCATTGCATTAACCACATCTACTAATCGGATTAGCAGGAAATCACTGGTCTTGCAGATCAATTCATCCATGTATAAGCAGAAGGAAGCATTGATTTGTCCCTTTTCAGGCATTGCTGGGGCCATTTTGACAAACTTGACATTTTGCTTTACAGACTAAATATTCTGCACTTGCCACAGAACCTAAGCATACTGTGAGCAGTAAGTTAAAAAAAAAACTTGGCTCACATTAGGTTATGCAAAATGTCCAAATTTAATTTCAGTATTTTCTCATAGACTTGGATCATTATAATCATACAAAGCTGATTTTTTTCAATAATAGTTGACATATATGTCTATGAATTTTGTGTTTTTATTTAGTATCACGATTTTAGGGTAAAGTCAGTACATGCAGTAGGGTCCAAATGTCAGAGAAAATAACCTTTTATTTTTTAATCAGTATAACAGTTAAATTGAAAAATTATCATGAATGTCAGAATGCCTATTTAATATATTCCCCCTTAATGAGAGCAGCACTCCAGCTGTGTGAACTCCACAATATGCATAAAACCTGGTTATCTTATTCTCCAGCATGATATTCAGCGTCAATGGAATGTGTAGTAAAGTGCATCTGACCATCTAAGGAGTACACTTGTAACAAATTTTGTTTTAGTCACCTTGATAGTGCAGAATATTATAATATACAAATATCTTTATTGAAAATAAAAGTACTTTATGAAATGTTACAATTTTCAGTTTATTTCCTATAATTACAAAAAAAACTAAATTGGATATTACTGTATATGTATAAAGGAAATGTGTTCTAGCTGGTTGCTATTTCTACATTTTTACAATTTTTACCATTTTAATCACTTTTTTCTTGCCATCACTGTTTAATTTAAATGGTCCTGCTGCCTGCAGTGTGACATAAATAAAAAGGCATAATACATGGAGTCTCTCAGTCAATATGAGATCATAAAAACTATAAGTTTAGCAAAGTTATTAAAAATAACACTAAAACTATTAAAACATCTTTGTTAATTGAAATAAACCTATAAATAAATAATTAAGGCAACCTTTTCATTTTTGTTTAGTTTAGGTTGAAGCACTAAAATTACTAAGTGGAAATAAATTCAATAAAAAATAAATAAATAAATCTAAATAGTATTATTAAATAAAATTATATATAATAAAAAGTGCAAAAGGACATAACAAAATTTGTAAAAATGTAATTAAAATTAAGATAAAAACTGAAAGTTCTATATTAAAAAATCTCATTCAAAATATTAATAAAAAATTATAATAATGTGTTTTGTTTGTTTTTTGTGCTTATGTACTGTAGATTATAGTGCGTCACATCTCATAACACTGTTGTTGCTTGTCAGCTGCGCCAATACAGTTTACCATCTCCATGTGTTGTACTCTAGCCCTGGTGTTCCATGTGCTCTTCACAATCTGGTCAGTCATTCATCTCCTTGCATTTGAAGATAGCATGTTCATCAGGGCAGTGGGCAGTGCCTTCCCTGTAATGTCTGCTTTCCCACTGTGAGTAATCAACCTGGAAACCCCAAGATGGATGGCCCTCTGGAGGACAGATCCATTTTATGAGATTACTCTTAGCTAATTAGCCTCATTCCCAAAACCCCTGAATCGAAGGGTTATTCATTGGAGGTTTTTTCATAAAAATTGGCTTTGCACTGTCAAAAATGCCTTAAAGTCTCTGTTCTATATTGTTCAATTATTGTAATGTTTAATATAATGTGGGGAAAATGTAATCATACTCCCATCTGCTCTAATGTGATTTTCCTGATGTATTGTACTGTTCCATTACTCCATTTGATTTAGTTGTATGAGTTTTAACAGATTGCAATATGACAGATGTTTACACTGGGTGATAATAATCAACAGAGACATTATATTACATTTTTATAACTGATTAACCTGCCATAAAATGACATTGGCTTGAAAAATGGTTGCAGTGTACAAGCATGTAATGGATTTAATGAAACTATGGGCGCTAAATCAAAATTATGAGGCTTGTTTAGTAAGTGCAGCTGTCGACTGCTATACTCAGACAGCTGAGCCTATTCAGAAGTACTATTATATAGCAGTGCATATAAATGTGTATGTATCATGCACCATCTTTTACAGATGGGCATCAATGTACATGTTGGTAGATAAATTCAGTAACTGATATGCAATGTGCCCTGGTTTTGCATTTACATGATGTATATATTTAGTATTTGTGTTAAAGGGGTCCTATTATGCTTTTTCACTTTTTGAATTTTAGTCAGTGTGTAGTGTGTATGTTTGGGCATAAAAAAGATCTTCAAACTTACAAATCTCCAAGTCCACGCCAAAGGGAGATATTTCGTTTTTAAAAAATCCCTTTTCAAGAACTACAACGAACGGCTCGTTTGGACTACAGCGTTGTTTTCCAGGTTTTGTGATGTCACAAAGCGGCCCATTAAAATATCATTAAAATAATTCCCGCCTACGGAAATTCGAATGGTTGGGGAGGGGCGAGGTCGCTTGGTTGAGTGCATCAGACAAGACGACGAAGAAGAAGTGCTGCTGTAGCCTCAAGTTTTCGCAAGTTATTACACATGCACCTGAATAATTATGTATTTAAATATGTATGTTACAATTATGAAAACGTTTTTATAATAAATTGCTGACAGTACAATACTGGACAATGATGTAATCTGCAGAATTTGCACTTCAATTATGAGACTACAGTGTTTCCCATACATTGAGTGCGGGTGTTTTTATATCACTGTATTTCTGAAGGAAACCAACTGTCTTCAGAAAATTGGATGTCAATCTTGCATGTAATGTCTGATAAAGCAGTGTTTTTTTTTTAGCGGAGCGCTGCGTTGTGTACAACCGTTACCGGGGAAACCTTGATCTCTACCACTCCAACAGCGCCTCCTGCTAGCAGAGAATGAGTTTGCATTATATGCCGCCTGGGAAACACTGGACTATGGTATTTATAAATAAATTCAACTGTATAACAGTTTCACTGCAATTCATAATATAATGTTAGAATTAAATAACAATAAAAATAATACATATGCACTTATCTGTTGTAGCGAATCAGCTCATGGGGAAATATGAATAATTAATCATAACTAGTTATAATTAATTATAAATATTTAGATCCGCTGTA
>NW_015542356.1:1396091-1397300 GCF_001515605.1 Sinocyclocheilus anshuiensis | reverse complement strand
ATGTCCTGGAGCGTTGTAGCTCACATTTTCATCTTCTCAGAATTCAACCAAACCACCAACTTTGGGTGGGTCCCTGGTGTGAGGCCTTTAAGGTCGGAGAAGTTTCACGCCTCTCAAGATGGCTTGTACAATGAGAAAGGCTGACGTCCCAAGCGGGAGGTTGGAAATACTGGGGGGGGTAATTCTCAACATGCCATTAGGTCGTAAATGGATCTGGTCTAGCAGAGGTGTCATGGTTGCCATGGGGACCAGGGGCCTGTTCGGCTTCCTGGGGTGTTACGCATTTCGGGGGAAGGGTCCATAGGTCCTCGTATGGCTTGTTAACTGAGGGGTGTTACAGAGTATTTGTTAAATATAGCTAACAAAATATATATTGTGTGTTTGATTGGTCAAGACGCTACACTGTACATAGTAAATGCAGTTATTTTTAAGAGTTGTTACCACTCCAATATGTCTTGCAATATCCGTGCGTGCAAAGGTTCTGAGCGATCCTCTTGTTCAATATTCTCTGGGTCTGAATCCGGCTCAAATTGATATGGCAATACTGACGCCATCCTTAACTATACAGAAGAACTTGCTGCTTTGGCAAGGGGCGGGGCAGTAACTTTACACCATCTAAGCTGTTAGCCAATCACAACACACTGGGACAGCTAACCAATCACAACACATTTAATTTTTCAGAAGGCGGGCCTTCATCAAACCTGGAACTAATAGAGCCGTTTGTGCCAGGATGGGGAGAAAGCTATTGTAATAATTTAAGGCCACGTCCACATGTACACGGGTATTCTTCCTTCTTCCGTTTTAAAAAAAATCTCCATCCACATGAAAACGCAAACGCATGCTATGAAGCACTGCCAATTCAGACTTCACAATATTTTTGTAGGTCACGATAGTCACTGTGTCAGATTACACGATTTTGACTCCTAAAATCTTGTCGTGTCGTGGACAAGAAACATGTCAGACTACACATTGCTTCCCGACCATTCATCTCGTGCCTTCTTTTACGACGCGCGTGATGTCATCGAGAAGGTGGAACTAGCGACTGACTTCCGAAAACAAGAGTGTAAAAATTGCTGAAGCACTTCCGCTATAATTCGCCACCATTTTTCTTTCTTTGTTCTGTCGTGGTAGGCCCTCGATGACACATCATACAGGCAGGAGTACTGTTGCCACAGCTCCACGAACCTTTCCTCCATCTCATAATTCCAC
>NW_015542356.1:1387672-1395975 GCF_001515605.1 Sinocyclocheilus anshuiensis | reverse complement strand
TGAAGCATCGCAGACGCGGAATCGGTTGTCGTCCACTATGACACACTACACGTGCTGAAACGATGGAATCTTACATCCCGACGTCCATTGTCATTTACGAATCCCCATGACACCCTACATCAAGCAAATCGTGGCAAAATCGGGCTAAAATCGTGTAGTCTGAACCAGGCATTAACTAAACTTGCTGCTTTGGCAAGGGGCGGGGCAGTACTGAAACACCGTCTAAGCTGTTCGCCAATCACAACGCACTGGGATAGCTAACCAATCACATCACATTTCGTTTTTCGGAAGGCGGGCGTTCATCAAACCCGGAACTAATCAAGCCGTTTGTGCCAGACTGAGGAGAAAGGTATTGTAATAATGTAAATTATATAAAAAATAATGTGTTTTTCGAACCACCAAGCATGAGAGCATGTTCTAGTACACCCCCAAAACAAATTCAAGGCATTGTAAAAGAGCATAATAGGATGCCTTTAAAATAAACTAACACTTAAACTAATCAAATTAATTAAAACCATTTTTGTTAATTGAACTAAAGCTGAGATAAAATATTATATGGAAAACAATTAAGTTAATTTCTTAACCAACATTTCTCATTTTGTATTTATTTTAAGATTAAAGTGATAGTTTACACACAAAAATGAAAAGTTATTCCAAACCTGTATGTGTGACGGTTATGGTCTGTTTTGGTTCGCTTTCTGTGTCCACATTTCCCTGAGTTCCCGTGTCTATTAGTTTCCATGGTTTTTTATTAATTACGCCACCTGTTTCTGTTCTTCCTGATTATGTTCCTTGTTTATAAGTCCTGTGTTCTCTCCTGGTCTTTTGTCCACTATTGATTTGGATTTGTGTTGCTGCATGTTGGACTCCTGAATTCATTATTAAAACCCCTGTTAACTCTGATCCTTCGTCGTGCGCTTCATTCCAAGCCAGCAGCATCCCGTGACAGAATGGCTATGACCAAACAGTTGACGGTAGCCATTTACTTTTTTTTCCCATACTATGGAAGTCAATAAATACCATCAACTGTTTGGTTAACATTAATTAAAAAAATACAAATAAAACTTAACCTGAAATAAAAATAAATAACGGTGAACGAGAACGCGCTGCAACGTAAGAAAACACATGCAAATAAAAAAAAAAAAACAAATTAAGAAAACATCTTCATCAGTTTGACAGCACATGTGCCACAAATACTCACAACAAAACCAAAAACGGAAATGAGGTGCAGATACTCACAACACAACCAAATACGAACGCGCTGCAAATATGCACAGACTACATCGGAAATGTTTAAGGGAACCAAGCGACGAACCTGGGACATGCTTATAAATGTCTGCTCTGAAAGGTGAGATTTTTGTTTATTTTAACATCCTGATCATATGATTCCTTAGCTTTTTTTTATATTATTAGCTTAAATAAGATGAAGTTAACGAGCTGAAACATTATGTAAGCTGGCTACTTTTACAACTACACTTTTACTATAATAAAATCGTGGTTAACTTTTGTGAGCATTGTTAGGGTCCCCCATTGTGGTCTGTGCTATACTTGCAGCGCGTTTTTATGTTTGGTTGTGTTGTGGCTATTTGCAGCTTGTTTCTGTATTTGGTTGTGTTGGGACTCAAGTATTTGCAGCACATGCGCTGTCGAACTGATGAAGATGTTTTCTTAATTTGCTGGTGCTTTTTCTTTTTGCATGTGTTTTCTTAAGTTGCAGTGCATTGAGCTCTCTCGGTCAATAGTAATATTAAAATAATAATAGTATATAATAATAATAATAATAATAATAATAATGACAAAAACAAAAATAATGACAAAATTCCCCAAAAAATTACTAAAATTTAAATGAAAACTGAAAGTATGAAAATAATAGCTAATTAAATAATGAATTTTAATAAAAACTATACATAATACTAAAATGACATTGATGTTTAGTAATTCTAAAATTATTTTTGCTTAAATGGTTTTAATTTCATAATAGTATTATAATTCAACCTTTATGCAGTGTACCTTGTTTTTTTATGCAGTGTACCCTGGTTGTGCATTTACTTACATATTTCTTTTTTATGTTAGGCCAAGAAACGAGAGCAGATTATTGCGCTTCTGAAAAAGCAGAGGGATGAGCGAATTAAGGTAAGAAATATACTTGGAAATAAGTAATTGGCCCCATTAGCTTAAAACATCAGGTTTCTCCATTTTGTATGTATTAGCCTAAACCTCATCTCAGGTCTTCTGCAAACACAGCCATTGCATATTGGGATGCTGCAGGACAGGGTTTCTCAGACAGCCCAGTGTTTTATTTCTCTCCTATTCATTAGAGTGCTGTCTCTCCCTTCCTCAGCACTTTTTCCCTTGAGCCTCAGCATTTCTTAGGGCATCCTCGCCTATAGAGGAGGAGAGGAAAGGAGGGGTGGGCTTCCTCAAGACTTTGATGTCTCCCTGGGGAGCAGCCTGATGATTGTGGGGTGGTGGTGCTTTCTCCAACCCCTGCTGAGTACCTTACAAGCCTAATACAAACTGCACTGAAATTGTTTTAGTTGTGTTTATTCATTTTGGTGGCTGGGAGTGATGTTAAGTATCTCAGTTCCCTTTCATGGGAACTTCGAACTGCGTCCTCTAGGGGTCGCTATGGGGAACGCCTCGTCGTGACCCGTGTCTGAAGCATACATTGAAAAAACACCAACTCGTTGGCCGGCGACAGCCATGACGTCACTACCGGTGCGACTATAGTATAAATAGGCGCCAGGAGCACACATCATTCTCTTCTTCGTCTTCATTGACTGTTCTGTTTGAAGCTTGCATTTCCAAGGAAAAAGCTGGCCCTAACAGGTAAGTATTTTGGGGTATGTAGCCTAGGCCTTTGGCCGTAGGGAATAACGTCACTGACAGCCATCTAACATCCAGGGGCAACGCTCATAACAATATGGTAGAGTTGGTACTTACCTAGAGGACGCAGTGTCTCGTTCCCTACTCAGGGAACCATGGTTACATAAGTAACCTGAGACGTTTTAGCTGTATAATATACAGAGCTACATTTTTTATGATACTGGTAATAGTTTTCAAGTTTAGGTGTCAATACTTATATATACATACACTTTTTTTAAATACTTAGAAAATATTTTCACTCAGATATTGCAAGTAAATTCCACAAATAAAAGAAACGGCAAGTAACATTAAATTATATGTGAAATTTTGAAGTAAAAAGACTGAAGTAGTATTTTCTTCAAGGCATACACAATAATCTTTGTTTTATTTACAAGTTTGAAAAATATTTTTTACAGTGTACATACCTCACTGTTCAAACATATGGGGTCTTTTTTTAAGATTAAGGATGCATTAAATCAATCAAAACTATCAGTAAATACTTTTATAATGTTAAAAAGGTTTCTAATAATAAAAAGAAGAAAAGAATAAAGATGATAGCCAATATTTCCAATGATTTCTGAGAATCATCTGACACTAAAGATAATATATTACTATATAAAACAGAAAACAGTTATTTAAAATGTTAATGTTATGTATTACATTATTAATAAAATTATTGTAAAACAATATTACTGTTTTACTGATCAAAATATTTCTTTTGATCAGCCTTGGTGAGCATATCTCATTTTCATTTTTACTATAAAACAAACAAAAACTGATTTAAATTGTCATTTTGAGTCCCTTGTTTTTAATGTCATGCAGAATTAATACAGTTTTGATGTATATTCTCAACAGAAGGAGATGATTTCCTACCGAAACAAAACAAAAAAAGGCAACCTAGTGGAAAAAAGATATGTTATTTCTCTTTTCTGTCAGAGATTAATATACTCTATCTGAATATAATTTCATCTGGAAAATTATCTTTCACTGTATCTTTTGTGACTTATGGATACCAGCGCAATAAACGTTTCACAGTTAAAGGTGATGGTACAGTGCAATGTATTACTGCATTCAATAAAGTAATAGTAATTGTGTGCTTAATAGTATTTACTGCTGTGGACAGCAAAAGGGGAGCTATTCCGCTGATGCTGCTTCTGTAAATCACATCCAATTATAAAAGGGACAAGCACATAGGGCCTCAAGTATTATTTAAACAGGTAAACTAATAAGAGGGAAATGGTTTGTCAGCTGGAAAGAGAGGAAAATTACTGACAGTTTCTAACATTTTCATTATTATATGGATTTCTAGCCTACTATAATTGATTTCCAGACCCAGTGATGAAGGGTTATTGGAAAACCAACTTAAGCTTATATTGAGGCTTGGATATTGATCTGAAATCTGTCTGATCTTTTCTGCTCTGTACAGACAGCTCAAACCTGCATTGATTACCTGTCCTATTATCCAAAACAATTCCCTTTCTGATAAATGCGTCATTGCAAAAACCTTTACTTAATGGCATGAAGGAAGACTTTCATTAGCCTGTGCGGTAGATTGGTTTCTAGCAACATTAAGTTAAATGTGGAAGCATGACACATAATACAGTAATGCTTAGATGAACTTGTTTGCTACATCTAAAACTGCAAAACAGAAAATGCATTTTCTTTTGTATAAAACAAATTCAAATAATGTTTCTATTATGAACCAAGTGGATTTTGAAAACACTGAAATCATTTCTGTGTAGATTGGCTCCAAAAACCCTTTCAGCATCTGTGGATGAGGACCAGAAAGAAGTTCAGAAGCTCCAGTAAACATATTGATGATATTAAAGAACATAATGTGTAATTTTAGCATAGTAAACAGAGCAATGTATAAGATGTTTACTTATGATGCAGCTATATGTGTTTATCATATGCCTAAAAAATGGTCGGTTTGCCTTCAAATATTAAATAAAGACCAGCAGTGAGCACTGTGTACTTGTAATCTTTTACGTGATTTGTTAATATCTACAAATAAAAGCCCATGGCGTGTTACTGTCATTTGATGACGTGCTGTGATCGCCTGTGCGTTCGGTCACGCTCGCGCGTCTCATTCTGGACGTTCACAAAGATTTCAGCGGATAACGAGAGAGGTGATCGGGTTTCTACTGGACGAAGCTCTCCTGGTGTTGGATGTTCTTTTTTTCCCCCCTGGCTTTTCATTGACTTCGTGAAATTACTTTTAAGACCCATGGAAGTTTGATAAAAGGTGATGAAATGGATTTGATGAGAAAATGTGGCCGCGTGCTGGTTTTACTCAGCGTCTCTGTGTGCGCATCAAAGCTTCTGGGCGGTAAGTTACTGCACTCGACTGTTTTAAAATACTAAACCACAGATATGATATTAGAAAGAAACGCTTTCTAAGCTGAAAAAGATTTGAGATATTGTTTTCATTTTTACTGTAGTGTCTCGTGTCCATTGACAACCTTCTTGGTAATAATATTTATAATATAGAAACAGTTCTCTATGGTAATATGTTGTAATTTTAAACGGTTTTGCAATAACTTTTTTCTGTGTTTTCCCCCACTCACTTAGCTAACCGACTCAATCGTTTCCTGTTTAATTAATTTTAATGAGATGCTTGAATATAGGAAGTGACTTGTTTAGATCATGCTTTAAGAGTGTCTGTTTTCTCTCTTCACCACTTGTAAACCCAATGTGTTGTCCATCCTCCCTGTGGTGCAGACATTTACGAGCCCAGAGGTAGGCTATGTTCTGCCGCAGACACTAATGGCTTTCTCTAAATGAAATGACAGCTCATTCTCATCCCATGTCTATATATTTATATGCCATCCATAGAGCGAAATGTAATCATAATCATAATTGCATTTCATTTTATCTTTAAATATTTACACTTTCAGGAAAAAGGTAGCCTACTTTAAACACCCTGGCCACGTTTTCAGTCAACTGAACATCAAGTAGTGGTCTGTTATTCGCTACACAACGTTATTAATATTCTTTAAAAAGGAAAACGCTTTTTTATAACCTATTGGGTGTCCCTGGATTTGCGGATTGTCTGAAAAACCCATGCTTTAGAAAAATAATCAAATGTATACTTGTGAATAAAGGGCTTTGTGCTTGAAGAAATTTAGATTTTCCATTTACAATAGCTGACATTTTGTACTGACAGTGCACTTACAGTCACTCAATGAGTACAGAATCACTTTTCAGTGCTTCAAAATGTGCTTTGTTTTTCTTTATTGTAAATGTTTTATAACAAACTCTCTTGTAAGCTGAGGTTCAGATTAGTGGATTGTATGTACTTTCCGAGTACATATGATCAGGGGAAAGGAACACATTGTTTGTTTGTTCTAAATAAACCGTGTTTAAGCGTTCTAAATAAAAGTACACAAGATTAATTGAAAGACTTTAATAATTTTACATTCCATTGTCTTTCCTAACATCTATAATGTGTCTCTCAAGGCCAGCAAATATGCAAGCGCGGCACTGAGAAGCCCTGCTATAAAATCGCCTATTTTCAAGACACTCGGCGTAAACTCAACTTTGAAGATGCGAGTCGAGCCTGCAGGAGTGATGGTGGAGACCTTCTCAGTATTGAGTCTAAGACTGAGCAGACACTGATAGAGAACTTCATCCATGAACTGAAAGCATCAGACGGAGACTTCTGGATCGGGCTCCGTAGGGATCAAGGCTATGAGGAGATCAACGGAGACTGTCCTTCTCAATACTACTGGCTGGATGGAAGCCGAGCAACCTTCAGGTGTGACGAGAGCCACATTAGACACATTTCCTTTGTAGGTGCTTTTGCTCATGGTTTTGTGTGTGTGTGTGTGACAGGAACTGGCACTGGGATGAGCCTTCTTGTGGATTTGAGGTGTGTGTAGTGATGTACCATCAGCCCTCTGCTCCTCCAGGTCAGGCTGGACCTTACATGTTCCAGTGGAATGATGACAATTGTGAAACCAAAAACAACTTTATCTGCAAGTACACCAAAGGTTGGGAAGGCGTGTTTTATTCAGTTGATTTCTTACTCAATACACACTGTTTCTACAGACATGAATGACATTCAAATAGTGCAGCATTGTTAAGAGAGGCATGCTATTATTTTTTGAAGCAATTAGGCTTATGATTTCCATCTGGTTCACAATGAAAAAAAAGTGTAAAAATCCCATTCGCTTACATTCCAGACAAGACCACATATCTGGAGAGCAGAATATTAGAGATTTGAGGGGTGCTCATTTCCCATTCACATTTTCTTCAGAAAATGTAGAAATTTATTTAAAAGTTAATATTTGTAGTATTATTTTCAGTGCTATTAGTTACAATATTTGATTAGAGCTTCCTAGAACATTAAGAACTGTTTAGTATTTGGTACCATGGTCTTCATGTGATGTTTCAGATAATCCTCCAGCACCCGTTCCTGCAGAAAATAGAACATTTGAAGGTAAGCTATAGGGATATTGTGCTTGAGAAAACTAATTAATTTGTATATAAATATAGTACCTCTGCATAATTAGTACAAATAATTTTGTTAAAACTATTTTTTTATATAAGTATAACTACAGCAGTGGTTCACTGCAGTGCCGTGGTTCAACCAGTAGGGGGCCTCAGCAACTTTCCAGTGGGCCCCAAAAAAGGCTTGTGCACACCAAGGACTATAACTATAACTACAATTATAAAGTTTTAATAATTGTGCTAATTCTATGAGAATAGGGATGTCCACATTAGCTTTAACGACACAGAGTAACGATATTGTTGTAATCACTTTCAAAATATTTTTTTTTCCAGCTGTTGAATATATATATATATATATATAGATATATAGATATAGATATATATATTACGCATGTAGCAGACGCTTTTATCCAAAGCAACTTACAGTGCATTCAGGCTATAAATTTTTTACCAGTATGTGTGTTCCCTGGGAATCAAACCCACAACCTAGCGACTTACAGTGCATTCAGGCTATACATTTTTTACCAGTATGTGTGTTCCCTGGGAATCAAACCCACAGCCTTTTGCACTGCTAACGCAATGCTCTACCACTGAGCCACAGGAACACTCTGTGTGTGTGTGTGTGTGTGTGTGTGTGTGTGTGTTTAAGCCAATCAGAATCTACCTGATTTCAAAGAGTTCAATTCAAGCATTCAAAGCAGCAGACTACATTACTGCAGCAAGCGCTTATAATAAACATAATGTTATCATGTTAATGTAGTTATCATATTTATCTTCTCTCAGTTTGGTTCACTAGGCTATACAATCATGGGGAAGACTGCTAATCTGATAGTTGTCCAGAAGACAATCATCGGCACCCTTCACAAGGAGGGTAAGCCACAAACATTCATTGCCAAAGAAGCTGGCTGTTAACAGAGTGCTGTATCCAAGCATGTTAACAGAAAGTTGAGTGGAAGGAAAAAGTGTGGAAGAAAAAGATGCACAAC
>NW_015542356.1:1380456-1387660 GCF_001515605.1 Sinocyclocheilus anshuiensis | reverse complement strand
ACCTGTATATATATATATATATATATATATATATATATACATACACACTATCCCATTTAGGCCTTCTCACAGGAAGAATGATGAATATATATACTGTATATATTCATCATTCTTCCTGTGAGGGGGCCTTAATGGGATAGTTCACCCAAAAATAAAAATTGTCATTATTTACTCACCCTTACGTCGTTTCAAACATGTATGAGTTTCTTTCTTCTGTTGAGCAAACAAAGATATTCTGAAGAATGTTGGTAACCAAACAGTTGACGGTAGCCATTGACTTCAATAGTATGGAAAAAATACTATAGAAGTCAATGGCTATGGTCAACTGTTTGGTTATACAAGTTTGGAACAACTTGAGAACAGGTAAATGATGAAAGAATTTTTTTCTTTTTCATTAACTATCCCTTAAAGTCTTAAAATTATTTAAATGTAGTCTAATTAACATAATTGTACTTACAAAGAAAAAACAGAAGTACTAGAGGTATGTATCAGTGTAGATGGAAGGACCTTCAAATATTGTCTTGAACAAAGGAGACCCTTTGAGTCAAGAAGGTTGAGGACCACTGGCCTAATGTTGGATGGATTCATTTTATTGTGCCATTTTGTGTGAATATGGGAAAGTCTGCATTTATTGGTTTATTTATGTGTTTGTTTGTTTTATACTTTTTTTTTCTGTTTGTTATGCTGCTATATTGGTGTCTTACATTAGATAATACCATAAAACCTATATCACATACATTACAGGTGCTCTTCCGACACCCAGAATACCCCAAAACCCCTCTGTCACAGACAAGGATGATGGCATGAGGGTGGTCGTATCTGAACCTCCAGGTGAGTCTTGTTCTCACAGACAGGGTTGAAGACTGTCATGACATGAATACCTGTTAACACAATACAATGGGTTCTAAAATCTGAGATTTTTTTTTTTTTTATTCAAACCTGAAATAACTGGAGTAAACCTAATTTTACGATTTTGAAAGAATTAAAGAATTATGATGCAAATAAAAGACAAATATTTCAGCTTCTGAACTATTTCTGCGTCACTAATGAAGTAAAACTTGTATCATTGGTCATGTGACTCTGTAGACACGATCAGATGTTCCTGTTTCCTCTGAAGCACAAGCTGCTCTTTAAATCATCTTGAATCATGATGCAAGTTTTCATTCAAATGATTATGCTGATGGTATAATTTGCAATAAGATCTATTGAAATAGAATTAGACATTGTGGTCTCAGAAGTTTGGACCCCACTGTACATTGAAAAAAAATGGTGTGGAACAATGAATGAAACATGAAATATTTAAATAGAAGCAGTATATAAAGTTTTATTTAGAGTTTTAAGTATATAGAGTTTTATTTACAACTTTGTTTACGGTATACTGTGTTGACTTAAAACTTAACCGAATACCTGGGCCCAAATTCTAATAGAGCGTAGCGATAGTTCTGGCAGGCCATGTTAGTCAAGATCGCATCAGCTGACACTCAGCTGATCCACGTCTACCTATAGGATCACGACACCAGTCATAATTCCCTTCATAAGGTCCCTTCAGTCATTATTCAGCAGCTATCGCTACGCTCAGGAACTAATCACCCACCTCCATCCCCAGCTCCTCCTTTCGTCCAGTCAGGATTTGGCAGTGAATATATCATTGATCCACGTCTACCTATAGGATCACGACACCAATCATAATTCCCTTCATAAGGTCCCTTCAGTCATTATTCAGCAGCTATCGCTTCGCTCAGGAACTAATCACCCACCTCCATCCCCAGCTCCTCCTCTCGTCCAGTCAGGACTTGGCAGTGAATATATCATTGAGTCAGACCACTGAATCATGTTGTTAAAATAATCACGTAGAACATTAATGGTATCTGCTACATTTATCATTGATGTTGGTTCTGTTCTGTTACCCTAGGGGGGTATTCTGCTCTCCCTGCACCTATCCATGCTAGGCTGCGTGGATGGGCAGGAAGTGTTTGCCCAGAACAGAACCATTCCCCCAACCTAAAATGTATGCTAATCGTAAGTTATATTGACGATAGTGGTCCTGACAGAACTAAGATTCCTCTAAGAAAGCTCCTAATTTAGCTTAAAAATTTCTACATAGGAGTCTTAGCTTAAGAGCAATTCAGGACCCATCTGAGAGCAACTCTTGAGTGAGGAAAAGACAAAAACTTTCATCTTAGTGAGGAGGTGGGGCTGACCCCGTTGCTAGCTATGACACAGTCTTTTGAAGACTGTGATTGGTTGGTTGTCCAAGAAGGAAATAAAAGAGTGCTTTTAAGTGTAGGGTCTATTATAAGCCTTCACTTTGAAATTACAGGCATAATTTTTCAGATTTTACCGTACTCTCACACACACACATTATATATGTATATATATTCTTTATTTTTTTATTTACCATGCTGTTAATGTCATACTTAACGTATTTGATAGGAAATGAACAGCGACACAATAAGGATCTGAAAGTGCTGTAATTGTTTGTGTGATCACTTTGCTTATAGAAGGTTGTGACAGACCCAAATCATCACTGCTGCATAGTTGTATTTTTCCAGTTGCCAAATATGTTAATGTAGTTAATGTAGTGATTTCTACCATTTCTGTGCGGTGTCGGAGATGTTAGCATGTCTCTAATAAGATCGGTCACAAACATGATCCCTGCACCATCTAATGTGTAGCGTCTTATTAACTCACTGTCAAGCATTGTGTGCTACACATTTCTTCTCCCTCTTCATGTTTTGTCCATTTTCTTAAAAGTCCTCGTCCGTACTCCTAATAATTTTGGACCTTAAGACCTCCTCTAAGGGTTAAGATGCTTTCTGAATTACTTTTTTCTTTTTTTAATTTTAAGAGGAAACACCCACATTTCTAAGAATTGTCTTATAATTTTGTTACTAGGAGCAACTCTTAGCACTAAGATTTTTCATGAATACGGGCCCTGGTGTATTTTAAAGTAAAATAAAAAAATTTAAAAAACTTTCCAGTTAGGACATATTAAATTGATTAAATGTTTTCCAGACATGCATAGTGTTACAAAAGATTTATATAAAAAATAAATAGAACTTTCTATTCAGCAAAGAATCCTGAAAAACATTACTGTTTCCACAAAAAATATTAAGCAGCGCAACTGTTTGATAATAATGAGATATTGATGATAATAAGAATTTTGTTCTTGAGCAGCAAATCAGCATGTAAGCATGATTTCTGAAGGTTGGGATAATGGCTGCTGAAAATATATTACAATGGAAACAATCATTTTATATTGTAAAAATTCCACAATATTACTGCAGCCTGGGTGAGCATTAGATACTTCTTTCAAAAATATGAAAAAAATCTTACCAACCCCAAACTTGGAAAAGAAGTGTAAATAAAGACTTTATTGATCACACTAACCAATGTCCTGATGCATGTCTTTCAGACAACGTTCTTAATATTGCTTACATTGTGCTGCCAACCATCCCACTTCTGCTGCTGTTGATTGTGGCGACGAATGTTTTCTGCTTTAAGCTGTTCACAAAGAGGTGCGTTGTTTGACTGCTCTCTTTCTGATCAGAAGCATTTTAAATATGATCAATTTGATGGCATACAACATCATTTATGCATGCAGGATGAAACAACAGACTGAGACCCCTCCAAAGGAGCCAGGATACTGGGCCGCTGGAGAAAGATGCAACAGCCCAAGCCCTGACGTCTATAACGTCATCCGAAGGCAGCATGAATCAGACCTGGCCGGCACGCGGCCTGACATCAAGAACACTTCCTTCCTGGGTTCTTCTCCAGACACTCCACCTGGAGATTACGACAACTTGGCAGGCCGGGACACTGAAAGTGGTTTTGTGACACTGACCAGCACTGAGAGCGGCTTTGTGACCAACGATTTGTATGACACACTGCAAGGCCGTGGAAGTGGGAGATATTACAGAGACCAGGGATGGATGGATGAATTATATGGCTACTGATATGAAAGGTGAACATTAGCATTTAACTGCATATTCTCCTGTAAAAATTATGTCTTACCCGAGTATTTCCTTGGTGCCAGATATCCAATATTATCTATTTCAGTATAGGTTATCAAATCAGGAGGACGCTAGAGCTCAAAAGAGGCCTGGATGTGTGTACCCTGTACTGTATTAAATGAATGAGAGCGTGTGTTATTTTAGTATCATTCATAAACCATTAGTTTGTGTTTTTGTTAATATAGTTTTTGTTAATATTAGGAATTCGATTTCTATTTATATGTTCCATTTCATTTAAATGTTTATTTAAAGTTTTAGCATTTTTTATTATTATTAGGGTTTTTTCAATACAGTTTATAAGTTTTAGTTTATAGTTTCAGCTTATTTAGTTTTAGTTTTTTTTAATAAGCTACTAAAACTAAACGCAAATGATAATTGTTGCTTTGGCTGAAATAACATAAGCTAAAACGGATTTAAATGTAATTTTTTTTTTTATATTTTGTTTCACTTAGTGATTACTTTAAAGTAAGTAGGCTACATTTTTATGGTTTGAATTTTATTTTCAAACTATTATAACCCTGATTAGAGAAACCAATACGCAGATTTCTGCAGATCTACCATTAATTCAGTCAGACTTTTAGTGCAACAACATCTGAAGTTTACAGGTCCCATATGATTATCAGATGTAATTTGCCCATTTCTTTTTTTTATTATTTGTATTATGATTTTAGTTTTTATAGGCTCCTATGACACATAAAATATCTATAACAGTGATGCAGTAATACTTAGGCGTTTTTAATGCATCTTAAAGCCAAATTCTGGAGGATAGACACTCAAAGGTGGAACAATATTACAAACAAGCTGCTCAACAAATCAGAATGAGATGCTCGGATATGAGATAGCTTGTTTGCCCTCACTGGTTGGTTTGCATGACCCTGTTATGCTGCTTTTACTGGATGTGCTGTATGGGGCTCAGTAATTACACTGACAATCTCTTGCAGACTGTCTTTTCCTGTGTAATAATGAATGATCAAACATCCTTCAAGTTTCTTATATGCAAATATCGGAATGTGAATGCAGTGATGTGAAGCCTTAATAAACAAACAAAAAAACAAATGAATGAAGTTGAAACTAAACATTTTTACTTCCATATTTCGGCATCACCATCTATAGTTATGTACTGTACATGTGTGGTTAAAAACAGCAGTAAGCGTTTTTGACAGCAGGGGTCGCTCACTGACAACATGCTCAGGGCCCTGTGAGCGTAGATGTGCAGATCTACAGATGTTTAAATAAATGTACAAATATATGTTAATAAAATACAACATTATATGCATTTTAAAACATATATTTTATTTATTTGAAAAATGTATATTTTCAATTAAAAATAAATTCTAGAATCGTTTCACTCCAAATAGCAATATTTAATGTGTAATCAAAGTTGTTATTCTAAAATACTGCAAAGCCATTTGGTATGCATAATAGACACAATATTATCTTTATATGCATATGTGCATTGACATACATTACTTGTCAACGTTTTAGACCCTAAAGTCACAAAAATATAAAACAACAATAGTGGATAATAATATGTAGTAGTATTATTTTTATTATTATCGTTGTTGTTATGTTTTTAGGGTTCCTTTTCCACACTGCGGTGTTAAATAACAACAACAAAAAAACAAACAAATAAATAAATTCAAAATATGAAGCAATGCAATGATGTCAGCTGCACTTCAAGCACGGACTGAGCCCCCGCTATCTATGCCTGTTTTCTTCTTTTCTTTCTTTCTTTTCTTTTTTCACGCATTAAGCAAAATCAGTCGTCTATGAAAAATGCATGCAGCACAAATTCATAAAAATCCGTACTTATATTTACTTGTGGTATGGTGTCGCGTGCAGGATCTTTTCAGTGATTCTAAACAATGAAATGCATTTGGGTTTTCGAAGGTCAGATGTAAGCAACGGAGTTGAAAGTGTTTGTAGAGATTGCAATAGCCACTGATTGACGTACGCAGTGGATAAGGTTGTCTTGGTGACACGCTGGTCGCGGACGTTGAAGCCGCTTTGTGAGATCCGCCCCTTTATAAAAATCCCTTCAGCACTGACGTCAATGCATGTAGAGCTCGAGCGCCAGAACATCATTCCTCATGCCGAGCATCAGAGCGGAATGCGCTCTCATTTCAGTCATGTTAGAGCCCTTATCTGGAAACGAAGACATGTGCAGGAGCCCTTGGCACCCATATGCCCCATTTGCATTTTAGCTTTGGCATTAGAAACAAAATCATACCTGCCACTTGAATTGCTTTGTATGAGCAGGTGAAGGTGGCCAAATCATCCACACACCTCTTTATCCAGTAGTTCACTAGAAAACTATGGTCATGGCCGCCCAGGACCAAAAGCCGTCGCAGCGGGCTCCGGTTCGCGTGGGATTTTATGATATTGAGTGCACGCTGGGAAAAGGCAATTTTGCAGTTGTGAAGCTGGCGAGACATCGTATCACGAAATCTGAGGTGAGTAACACACACACACACACACACGTTCACTCACACACTAGTGTTTTCGATTTACATGCGTTTGTGCAATCAAAAAAACTTACATTTTCACTTTTATCATTGAAGGAGAATAGCCTATCTTATAGAAAATGTTAAGCCTAAATATTTGGAAGTTGTATTTGAGTCTGTGTCAAATGTGATCTGCGAGATGAAAAATAGAAACATCTTTAAAATGCAGTTTAAAACATATGTGCTATAATGTTGTATTTGTACTCACGGTTATTGCATACATTTTTGAAAAGCGTTTATACAGTTTTGCACAAAGAACAGATGTAATGACTTTTACTGTGTCACGTGGTGTAATTATCAACTAAAAATAATAAAATAAAATATAAAACTAAAAAAAATACTCAGTGTGCAAGTTTTAGTTCATATATAATATGTAATATATACATATATAATGATTTTTTTATTATTTTATTATGATTTCTTGGGGTTACTATATTTCACTTTGAAAATGTGAGTTGCAATAAAAAAGTCAAAATACTTTATGTGAAATTTAAAAGAAAAAACGCTCTAAAGGGGGTCCCCTGTTTTTTGTCACATGACATTATGGATTTCTTCATGTTGGTGTCACCATACTGACTTTGACTTGCCATACAGAAATTTGATTATTAAAAATATTAAAGGGGTCATATGATGCTGCTAAAAATAACATTATTTTGTGTATTTGGTGTAATGAAATGTGTTTATCCG
>NW_015542356.1:1339319-1380335 GCF_001515605.1 Sinocyclocheilus anshuiensis | reverse complement strand
GCTTGTAACACTCCAAAGAGAAAGGAAAAAATGAAATCGCATCATATGACCCCTTTAATATTTTAACATTTTATTTCTTCACTAACCAAACTACTTATGAGACTTTTAAATGTAACATTTAAGCATTTTTAAGACTTATATTTTAATTTAAAAATCAAAAAGAAACATGTTCTTCACAGAAAATGTGTTTTCAAATTTTATATGAATTGCTTAGATCAAAACAAAACAAACAACAGTGACCTTTGATATCTAGGACACAGTGGCAAATTATAAGTGGAAACATTTTTTACACATTCAGATTGTTGTTTATCTAGATGAAGTACTTAAATTGTGCATTGCGTAATGTGTATTTTATTTAAATAACAGGCACTAGCTGGATCTGCCCTTTGTTTCTCTGTCATCAGTTTGGATTCGTATTAGCCTTCATTGATGTTGTGCTATGAAAAAACCCAGTTTACTCTCTGAACTTGAGTTGTAGAGTGACTAAGAGCTTCAGTCAAGATCAGTTCAAATAAAACCAAACAAGTTATGCAGCTTCCCACCATTTCTCACTTAGAGGCAAAAGTGGAACAGCTGTCTATCCAGTTGCAGTTGCATAATTATAAAAGGTGCTGTAAAGTAAGACGTGAGAAAGGAAGCAGTCTATGAGCAATGATTTTATTTTTATTTTTTGCTTTATTACAACTATAAAGTATTGTATACAAAATGGCATATGCCTAAGTGGTCTTTTGATTTTTAGAAAGGTAAATTATTACCATTTCATTGTCGTTTATTATTGCAGTGCAGCTCAGTGGATAAATAAATTCCTTTATTTTTCTGTTAACTGTAAATAATGAATAACAAAAGCTCAGTACAACTAACATTACATTTTTGCTGAATTGCAGGTGGCTATTAAGATCATAGACAAGACCCAGCTAGATGCAGTGAACCTGGAGAAGATCTACAGGGAAGTGGAAATCATGAAGTTGCTGGACCATCCTCACATCATCAAGCTTTACCAGGTAAATCATAATCATTAATGTGCGTATTGTGTGCATTTATAATAAATTTGTGATAATCCATCAGCTGCCCATGCAAGCAATTTGATTTGTCACCTGTATTAGCATTTATCCCATGAGACTACTGTTGAATCCAGGAGTTTCATCTGGGTGCTGTATAGGGTTAGTCTTGTTATGTTATGTAAGATTTTTAGGTCACTCTGGGCCTGGATGCTGAAAGTATCAACAGCTGCCTGTGCTGTTACACAACACAAATACAGCATCAGCAGCAGTCCGGTTATGACTTCTACCAGAGGCAGTGCTCATATTGTGATCTGTCTGTCTGGTATTAGACATTATACATAGAGCTTTCAAAAAACTGCTCACTGTTCCTTTGGCAAGTCAACTGGGGGGAAAAAAAACAGTTTAAATTATTACTATATTTTTTAAAATACCGTATTGGCCCAAATATAAGATGACCCCCCCTTTTCCAGATGTACCTTTTGGAAAAAGGCTTTTTAAAACCCAAATCTTGTTTTTTCTCAGTAAAACACGTTTTGTCTTCAATTATTTTCATATTGCATATTTTTCCTATTTTAATTTTTGTTTTGAAAGTATGGTAAAAACTGGTTAAATGTACCAACAATCACATTTAAAAAATATACACTTTTTGATATACCATAAAAAAAAATTAGGAATTAGGACATTTAGGCTATCCATCTAATAGTAGCCTACTAAAATCTTATTAACAGTAGAAGTTAAATCGTACTGTAGTCTTCAAATCTGGGTACTGTCTTACGTTTTAAAATCACAAAGGGAGTTTGGTCCCATCAGGCTAACGTGACAGTCACGACTCATGCAGCTGTAAGGTTTTCTTTTTATTTTGTTTTGGTTTTTACTCGCGATCTTTACAACACGCATTACATCACGTATTTCATGGCACACTCGTTTTATGCGTATTTGGCGCCACCTATTGTTGTGGGTGTATTATTGACATGTCAAAGTCTAGACCCTGAATATAAGACGACCGCGTTTTTTCAGATGTATTTCCAAGAAAAAAACATCGTCTTATATTCGGGTCAATACGGTAATAACAATAAATATAAAATTAACAGTAACGTCATAATACATATTATTATTATTATTCACTGGTTCACTTAATAACTTGTTTGAAAAAAAAAATAAGAAAAAAACATTTGTAGTTGTGCCCAAAATAATAATATTATTATTATTCAAAATAATAAAATAACAATAATAATCAATAAATATTAGTACAATTATTTAATTTACAAAATTAATATATTTTTATTATTATATTTATTGTATTAATTGTTATGGTATTGTATTGTAAGTGTAAAGTCTCAAGCTCGAATTTTTATATTGTGAGGAATATACATTTTTTAAATGTTTGATAGTTGCGTATACCATTGTCCTGAATCATTGCTACTATCATGTACCACAGTATTACAATATGGTACTCCAGTGTACTTCAGAGTATGATGGCAATACCATGGTACATGTCCAAAAGACAAGGTTATGCTATGATACTTTTGTTAGCGTGCTCAGAGAGGACAGCAGCGTAGAGAAAATATCTTGGTGAAATTTTCAATTTTCTAAAATAATATTATTGACTAAGTGTGAATCACTTGTCATCTTCTCCTTTGGTTCACACACAAAAAATGATGTAGCATTGTTTTCTCACTTGAAGCTAAGTGTGAACACTTGTGACAGGTGAAAATGCTGTCATTCTCTTGTGCTCTTGTGGTTTTTGTGATTTGTGGTATTAATTGCATTCCCATAATCATGCAATGAATAATAATTAGGTTTCCTCTCTTTCAATAGGTCATGGAGACCAAAAACATGCTCTATCTAGTCACAGAATATGCCAGGAATGGAGAGATATTTGGTGAGTGCATCCGTTTCCATACATGTGCAAACAAAAGTTCATTTCACTCTTATCCATATACTCACCCCGTGCTGTTAAGTATTGCGTGTGCAGTGCATACATGCCTGCGCTGGATTGAGATCATTGGTCATACCACATTTCTGCATATTTCATCCATCTATACACTGATTCACTCACTTAAAGCCTAATGGATGAGCTGAGCACATGTGCACATTTTTGTGCTGTGATGATTAGCGGTGTCACCTGTAATGGAAAAAGGTCCTGGTGATTTAGATGAGAGCTACGTGACCAAAGCAAGTGAGAGAATATGATATGACAGCTGCTGCCAAAAAAAGAAGAATAAGATAATAATTTACAGAGACATCCTTGTGATTTTGCCAGTACGTCCTCAGTTATTGTCTTAATATACTGCTTGTATTTGACGGCATGTGTGCTGTGTTCATAGCGCACATACGTCAGCCTACTCTTTCTGCCGTGTACAGTATGCTTTTATGTGAATATGGAATATTACATTTGCCAAAATGTACAGTATGCCAGAGATCACACTATGTGGAATACTGTTTACAGAATACGGTCACAATATCAGGTCTGTTCTCATAAGGTCACGGACTGCAGTTGCATAATATGTAACTAACCATATAACTGTGCATATTCAGGATAGCAGAATAGTTAGGCCTGCCAGTTTTTAAAGTCCCCTTACAGTCACTAATTTGATCCCTTCATTTAAAACTCATATTTGGTAATCAAAATGACATATCTAAACTTTTTTTTTTCTTCATGTCCTAATATGGCTTGAAATTAATTGTTTTACCTCATTTACAACAGCTCCACTTTCACTCAGTTAACTGAAGGGACCCACTTTATATTTACTGTGTACTTAATTTTAAATTAAATTAATTTAATTAATCATTTGTTACAATCATTTGATTTACTTTTTTTGTATATACATGTTTTTGCTTTGTAAATATATATATATATATATATATATTTACAATGTCTTTTAAATGCATGTGCATTTTTTAATGAGGCAACAACAACAAAAACAACAAAATAGATATCATGCTGCACAAAACGCTTACTGTATGTGCATTCAGTCTTTTCTACTCCCGTATTTTGTTCTAACAGACACTTGGTAGCAAGTAACATGATTTAGAAACAACAATAAACTCTAGCAAGATACCATACCACCAAACCTTTCATTAACCTTAACTATATCCCACCTAAATAGCAGCAAAAGTGTTTTGCAATTCAATATCAACACAAAATTATACCTAACAATATTTTTTTTGACTTAAGTATAGTAGTTAAAAACACCGGTAAAAGGACCAATTCTCACTATTAACAAGTTGATTATTAGCATGCATATTGCATATTGGCTGTTTATTAGTACTAATAAAGCACATATTAATGCCTTATTCTGCATGACTGTATTTTAGATCCCTTAATCCTACCCCATACCTAAACTTAACAACTACCTTACTAACTATTAATATGCAGCAAATTAGGAGTTTATTGTGGGTTAATAGTGAATATGTGTTCCCTAATCACCTAATATAAAGTGTCCATAGGTAGAAACGCTAATGATATGAAAAGCCCAAACTCGCAAGATGACAGGATTGGTTACATGTTTGTGATTGGTTACATCTGTCTTTGGTACAATGCTGTTTTATGCAGAAAATGTTCAGAAATGTTTGGACTGATGAATCTGAACATGGTTTGTCTTTAAGCATATTGAAAACAACAGACAGACATGATCTGACTTTCACTGCAAGTATAGGGAAACTGTTTTCAATATCTATTGTTGTTGACATTAAAGGATGTGCATCCAATCAAACATGATCAGCATGTGTATCATGCTCTCATCCTTTTAAAATACATGCAAAAGTAAAAGAAATTACCATCCAGACTGCAGTGCATTAAATGGAGGTGCATTGAAGATAAACATGGTTTGTGTTTGTGCTGAGCACAGTGAGTTTTGTGTGGTGAATTATTGGCTTAGAGAGCATGAAACCATAATAAATAAAAAAAACAATTTTGTGCAATACACTTTTGGTACTGTATTTGGTACTATTGCCTCTTGATGTCCTAGACAAAACAGTGTTGAGAACCACTGTTGTATCCCACAATGCACTGAGCTTCCAAAAGTAAATTTACCATCTTCTTTTCAGACTGCCACAAGATATTTTACATAAAATGCTGAGGCCATGTGATAAAAAATACTAAGATCATGTGACAACAGTGCAACTTAGTACTATTTAAATACATGTGCTTAACTGAGCTGACTTTAACGGATCGACAAGATTTTTTGAAAACAAAGACATGAAGTTGGACACTTTCTTCTTTCACATAGTGACGCTTGCACTGTGTTGCATATACTTTATCACAGATGAAGTGGATTAGATGCAATATTTGTCAAATACACAGCTGTTACAGGCATTTTCATGAAGCAACAGAAACTTTTCAATCAGTTGTTCATGTACTGCTTAATGTAGTGCCATGTACAAGAATAAAGTTCAACAGAAGCCAATACAATTTAAAAACCAAAAGGTTGGGTTTCTCAATTTTTGGCTTTTTTATTTAGATATTTAGCACTTTGCATGATCTAAGATTTAAGATCTTAAGTTTTATTTATTAAGCATAAATGTTGCAGTTAAACATTTTGGTCTCCACACAAGTTATACTAGAAGTTGATTTGGAAGCTAATTACCTAGTCACTCATTTATGACAATGACAAAGTGAAGTTTAGAACTGCTGTCCAATTCTTAACACAAGACTGGTTCCACCTTCAATTACAAGCATGTTCTTTTTCTCCACATGGAGTGTCTTGCAGTCGATCTTTTATATCTGCTGCTGTTGATAGTTTGTGTGTAGAGATGAACTGATTCATCCAATAAAGTGATTGTGATTTTTTATTTGAACTTTTGTCAGTCTCCTATTTACTTGAATATCTATATTTTCACATCTCTAAAGCTTGTTAATGGTAGATCTGCTCACCAATTTCTTTTTTTTTTCATATTTCACTCCATTCTGGATCTTGGAGAGAAGTTCCATTTTTGTTGTAAGAAGGTTCTAAATTTCACACGTCATCATGATACAGATTAGATGTTCAGTTTCCTTATACTACCTGCTGGGTGCAAATGACGCGTTGTCATATAGTCAGTCCATAGGGATGTGAAGCCATCTGTCAACTCAATATCATACCATCCCATTCACACTGCCTCGCATTCGCATGTACAGCGCTTCCTTTGAAGTTTCCTACATGTCCCTAACACATGGGCCGTATGGCGCACACATGCATACACGAGCAACTGGCATCTCCATGGCCTTGTCAGCTGATTAACTCAGAGGACTGCTGTTTTATCAGCGCTCGGCTCGCATCTGAAGTAGGCATGGCTGACAGTCCTGTTTTGAATGTGTGGTCGGCTGTGGATGACAGGTTGGCCTTTCGTTTTTGGAGAGCATGAATATATGCTGCTTGCTTGTTGTTTTTGTTGGATTTGAAATTCATGAAAAGCTGGTAGTTGCATATTTACATCAGTCTGACATGGCAAAAGGTATTAAGCAAACACCTGTTATGTATGTATGAAAGAGGACATGAGAAAATAATGTGATATTAAAAGAGTCTTATCTTCAGGAATTAAATTTCCCTTTATCTTTTTAGATCAAAGAGCTCAATGTACTAAGAAAACATACTGTAACTTTGAAGACAACACTTTCTGAACCAGTGTTGTCAACTAAAACAAACAATATTCAAAATTGTTTGTGTTAATTGAAATAAAGCTGCAATGAAATAATACACAAATATTATATGAAAAATAGAAAAGAAATGTTTTGGCAACTAACTGAAATGAGTTGAAGTGCTAAATTTATTCAAACTAAAACTGAAATAAAAATAAATTCAGGCTAAATAGAAATGTTTAGAAAAAAGAACAAAAATGACAAAAGCAGATGAAATTACTACAAGTTAAATTGAAATAAAAATAGTCTGGTTTTATTAATTCATTAAAGGGGTCATATGATGCGATTTCAATTTTTCCTTTCTCTTTGGAGTGTTACAAGCTCTTGGTGCATAAAGAAGATCTGTAAAGTTGCAAAGACTAAAGTCTCAAATCCAAAGAGATATTCTTTATAAAAGTTCAGAGTCATCCATCGCTTTTCAGACCGATGAGCTTTGTAAAAATCGACGCGTTTCAAAAAGGCGGGGCATAGAGGAGAAACAATAATGTACGGTATGTGGAAAATAATGTGTTTTTTAAACTTTAAACCGCATAAACACATTTCATTACACCAAATACACAAAATAATGTTCTTTTTAGCAGCATCATATGACCCCTTTAAAAAAAATACATTAAAAATGCAATTCAATATCTACATTGACTTGAATAGACTTCTTCTGTGATGAGTATATTTTTTTCATAAAATCTAATAAAACTAAAAATTTATATTTCAGAAACTGTCACAGTTTCCACAAAAACATTAATAAATCTTACCAACCCTAAACTTTTTAACAGTACTGTACATCTACAAACTTGTAAAATATAAACTTTTTCTTCAAATGGAAATAAATAAACCATGTTCAACAGATTTTGTTTGCTTTTTTATATTGACAACATTGTCCAACGTAGTATTTAATCAGGATGTCTATGAGCAGCACTGTTAAACATATGTTTCCCTGCTCATTGTCACAATCTGCATACCATTTTCATGAAAAATTCATGACTGTGACATGTTGCCTGGATGTGCAGATGACGACCCAATAACACCTGATCCCTGTCTGGCAACACAGACTACCTGGCCAGCCGCGGGCGGCTCAGCGAAATGGATGCGAGGAGGAAGTTCTGGCAGATCCTCTCAGCGGTGGAGTACTGCCACGAACGCAATATTGTTCACAGAGACCTGAAGGCTGAGAACTTGTTACTGGATGCTCACATGAATATGAAGATAGCAGGTAAGAGATGTACCTTTCCTTCTTACAGTCTGGGGACGCTGAGCGAAAACATGGTGCTGTAGTAGACAGCTTATAAGAAGGTGTCAGTGACACCAAGAGGCTTTAAATATCTTGATGTCAAAATTCTCTCCTCTGTCCCAATTTAATATGCAGAAACAACAACTCCAAGCAAGTCATTTGTTGACTTCTAGAGGCATGTAAGCTATGTGGCTCTGTCAAAACACTGCTCTATTTGTTTGAGCAGTCTGAAATGCCAACTTATGGCTCAACCAATAGCATGAGTTTGGGGCGGGACTATCTGTAATAAGCTGTTTAGTAGCTGTGAGGTGGGAGTGTTTGGGTAGGAAACAGCTAGTGGCACAGAAATAGAACTTTTACCTTGAATTTCAAGGGAGAACATTAGCAATGATTAAGCAAATAGTCCAACTTGAGAATTCGCCTAAAGTTAGATTGGAGCAAAAAGAATGATGTTTGATCTATTATCTATCTATATTCTATTATCTCTGTCTCTGTCTCTGTGTGTGTGTGTGTGTGTGTGTGAAGTGATACCAGAGATTTATATTGTTAGAAAATATTTATATTTTGAATAAATGCTGTTCTTTTAAACTTTTTATTCATCAAAGAATCCTGAAAAAAGTATCGCAGTTTCCAAAAAATAAAAATATTTGGCAGCACAACTGTTGCCAACATTGATAATTCTAATAATAAGTCAGCATATTAGAATGATTTCTTAAGGATCATGTGACACTTTATACTGGAGTAATGGCTGATGGAAACTCAGCTTTGCATCACTGAAATAAATTATATTTTAAAGGATATTAAAATAGAAACCATTATTTTATATTGTAATAACATTTTGCAAGATTACTGGGTTTTTTTCTGTATTTTTGATCAAGTAAATGCAGCCTTGATGAGCATGAGAGACTTCTTTAAAAACATTACAAGTCTTACTGATCCCAAACTTTTGACCGGTAGTGTATATACTGTATACTGTACCTCATCATTTCATGTTATTTTAGTATAATTGAAATATTATAGCTTTTGTTAATATTTTTTAATTACATTATAGAATGTGGCTAACATAAACAAACAATGAACAGTTGTATTTTTATTCATTAACGTGAACAAAGATTAATAAATACCATAACAAATGTATTTCTCATTGTTAGTTAATATTAGTCAATGCATTAACTGACATTAACTAATGGACCCTCATTGTAAAGTGTTAAATTTTTTGTTTTGTATTTTAATGTCTGTATAGTTTTTATTAATGTTTATTTCAGTTTTAGTTGTATACTTATTTTATTACATCAAGGTAAACTAAGTGAAAATGATAAATGTTTTCTTGGCAAGTAGCTGAAATAAAAATAAGTTAAACATTTTTTATATTTTATTATTATTATTTCATTTAACTTTTTTACGCAAGTTTTAGTTATAATAACCACGATAGCCATGTGACATGTTAATTAAATAGACTTTTAATTTTATGCTTTCACCTTTATATCATTTGTGCTTAAAATTTTATGTAGTTACATCAAATTTTATGCTTTATCGAAGTATAAAAGTTGTCATTGCCCTTTCCTCACTGGCTCTTGTACATTCCAGAAGTCAAATCAGACCTTTTTCTCACAGTAGCCAAAGTCTAGCAGGAAAATGCATATTTACTCAGTGACATCAGTTCATTTTAGTTGCACAGTTCATTCCTCAAACACAGACGTACACCTAAGTTAGAATGAACTCATGCAGTTCATCCAGCACACTGTTCACGTAATCGTTTGTATGCTGCAAGCCAATGGTGAACTTGCCTTGGGAAATAAATCTATTATGTTACATAATTGTTTTGTGATTACTATTAGTTGTTTTGAGTATCTGAGTGAAAGAGTGAAAGATATACAGTATATCAACCAAATGATTAAATTGCCAATAGTTAGCCATTTAATTATATTTATCACCCATTAACCATGAATGCTTGACCAACTGACAAAAGTGTGACCTCTAAAACCTGCTGACAGACTTGAGATGTCCAAAGAAAAATGGACATTTGTTTACCAGTATGAATTTATATTTAGATAAATTATTGGTATTACATCTGCAATAAGCCACCTTGCTATGGATATCATCATCATCCATTAAAAAAAAAAGACATACTGTTTGACAACATTATCAGATTCATTCATGTGTAACAGATTGACAAAATGCAGAAATACCTTCACCTGATCTGACCTAAATTCCCAGATGTTATCTAGACATCTTGCGATGCAAACAGTCAAGTTTGTTTTGTCCTTTTCAAGCATGTAATCATAGGGGTTTGATGTAAAGTAATGACTGCGGTACAAAAGACTCTGGAGGGATGGAGGATGACAGAGAGGCTTCTAACATGCTGTGCTCTATAAGTACCAGTCACTGCAGAGAACGGAGCCTTGTGCCAGACCATTTGTCTGTATTTATGTCATACCAAGCTGAAAGAGAGACACTGAAAATGCATTATAGGGCGTTGCCATTGTGTCACTCATGCACACAGATAACAGATGTGAGGCGCTTGCCATCACAGTAGAGGCTTTTAAAAACACACCTCCATCTTTCAGTTATTTCTAAAAGTGTTTTCAGTGGGAAATTTGACTGCAGATGTTGCTAGAGTTCACAGTTATGTTTCATTGTTGTAACTTCTTCTCTGATGTCCCTCCAACAGTTAAACTGAGACAATCATTGACTAGAGTAAGAGTAGAACTATAAAATGAATGTAAGTAACATAGCTCAGATCATTTGGTCCGGGAAGAAGTTAATGAGAAACCTCATATACAGTGGCGTGAAAAGGTTTTTGCCCCCTTCCTGTTTTTTTTTTTTTTTTTGCATATTTGTCACACTTAAAAGTTTCAGATCATCAAACACATTTTAATATTACACAAAGATAATGTGTAGTAAATTACAACATGTAAAGTAAATACAAAATGCAGTTTTTAAATGATGATTTCATTTATTAAAGGAAAAAAGCTGTGCAAACATACCTGGCCCTACGTGAAAAATTAATTGCCCCCTCCTGTTAAATCATGAAAGAACTGTGATTAACCACATTATTTTAGAAAGCTGAGTTACATACCAGCAAGTCCACCTCTGAATGGCTCAAGAAAAACTAAATTAAGGTTTTGGAGTGGCCAAGTCAAAGTCCGGACTTAAATCCGATTGAGATGCTGTGGCATGACCTTAAACACTCTATTCGTGCTCGAAAACCCTCTAATGTGGCTGAATTAAAACAATTCCGCAAAGAAGAGTGGGCCAAAATTCCTCCACAGCGATGTGAAAGACTCATTGCCAGTTATCGCAAACATCTGATTGCAGTTGTTGCTGCAAAGGATGGCACAACCAGTTATTAGATTTAGGGGGCAATTACTTTTTCACGTAGGGCCAGGCAGGTTTGGACAGCTTTTTCCCTTAATAAATTAAATCATTATTTCAAAAGTGCATTTTGTATTTACTCCGGTTATCTTTGTGTAATATTACAATTAGTTTGAACTGAATCTTTTAAGTTTGACAAATATGCAAAAAAATAAAATAAAACAGGAAGGGGGCAAAAAACTTTTCACAGCACTGTAGTTCATATCAAAACCCGACTTTTTATTGGAGACTTTGCTATCTTGGCAAAAATTTGAGATTGAGATTTCTGGGGCCTGTTGCTCTTGAAAAATAGAAAACTGAAAAAGTCTGAATTTATTCACTATGTAATTATTAATAATAAATATTATTAATCTTCTCTTAAAAATAAATATATCACCTTAGTTATAGCAGTGTTGGCTGCAAATCATTGAAGACAGCCTGAATTTGAGCTACTGTAAAGCACCAACATTTATGATACCATGATTGTCAGATTTTATTGCTATTGTAATTGAGTTTGATTGACAGGCGATCTGACCAATCATATCGTCCAACCAATCAATCAATCAATCATACCAATCAATCTGTCATTTTTGTGCAACAAACAAACCAGACAGGAGAGTAGATTAACGTTGGTGGACTTGAACTTGAAAAATTGTGTGTATTGACGTCTTTCTGCGGTTGAATCTGCTGTAACTAGTGAAGAGGAAGAGATGATCAGTTCACATGCTGCTACAGCGATCTGTCACGATACATTTAAGAGCCACAAAACAGTATTTATTGTTTGAATTTCTTTAAAAAAAATCACAAAATTTCATACGTAAAGTAACCTGCTCTGTGTTGTCTATCGGTGCGTTGTCAGTTTTCTCTTTGCTCCACAATGTATTTTTCACTGCGTGAGAACATGATGTGTGGTGTAAGAGTGGCATGGCTTGTCGGACATCACAACAGTAACAAAGGGGGGCGGGTCTTTGCAAAGGGTCAATTGAAATGTAATTTCAACAGATAGTTTTGGAAATTTCGCTATTAGTGATGCGCATTTTCTAAACACTAATTTATTAAAGGGGTTATCGGATGCTACATGCACATTTACAAGTTGTTTGAACTTAAATGTGTGTTGGCAGTGTGTGTACTCAACCACCCTATAATGATAAAAATCCACCCAGTGTTTTTTTTTTTATCTGGTTAAATGTTTTCCCCTTTCTCAAATCGAGCCGATCACAGATGACTGTCTGTGTGACGTCACACAGACAGGCCCCTCCCACGATAGTTTGATTGACAGTAGCGTTTCAGCACAGACTGGACTGGTGTCTTACCTTAGACCCGCCCTGAGTTGTGTCATCACGTTCTATTAGTTCTACAGCTTCAGTTTCGGAACTTTCACGCTTAGTAACACATACAGCTGTTCCCTCACCATAGTGCGACAGTGAAAAGGGACCCCTTTCAAACAGTGTCGCGTTCCGAACGTTGTTTTAACGACATGCACCGGTATTGCAGTATTTTAAAAATTCATATCATAACAAAAATAAACACCGGTATTCGGTATGAACCGGTATACCGCCCAGCACTAGGTGGAATAGATCTGCTACGCTGCTGCTGCTGATGGTTATTGCTGTTGTTGTAAATTATTGCTGCTGCGAAGCAAGTACAGGAACTTGCTACTGCCAATACATATGCTAATACGGTGCTGTGAGTATTTAAGACATACTGCTGCTGCACAAATAGCATATGTAATAACCTGTAGCAGATCTATACAGGTGGAGCTGGGGAAGGTGGAGGGTTTCAAAGGAACTCTGAAAGCACGCTGCAAACTGCTCTAATGAATGCTAAACAGATATTTAAATGTAAAGCAGCAAGCTCATTGGCTGCTTATGCAACATGAACCAATCAGTTTGTGCCAAGTAGTTTAACGCTGTGAATATCATCAATTTGCATTACCAACCCATCAGCCTGTGCCATCTAGAGTTTCATGGCAGAACTTGGCATTTGTATAATATAACAAGAAGAGTCATAGGTAAATTTCCCTTATTGGCCTGGTTAGCCGAGCCCTCCATAAAACACACAAAACAAGCCCTATAAGTTCATAAAAGAACACATATTATACAGACACTTCTTGTTTAATAATATTTTATGATTTGTAGATTGCATTTAATAGATTAGCCCTATACTTTCAGAAGAAAAAAAACATTTGCAGTTGGTTTTAAAAAGGTGATTTATGCACCATTTTGACCAGCAGGTGATGCCAGCATGTGGTGTTTCAGCACTTCGAAACAGTGAATCATTGTGCAAAGCAACTAATTTGAGTTTCGAAAATCTCAGTTTCTCCCCTCACGTTACTATTACCTACATAGAAAATGGCTGCCTGGGGGCGACACCAAGATGGCCACGAGGGAACTACAGAACACAACAATTAGATTGTTATTGTTAAATTAGACACATCACTAGGTCATTTTAAAACACTTTTAAGAGGGCACTTACTTGCCCGGGCATTTGATGTGAGATAGTTGGTGTATATCTGATGGTCTTGTTTGTTTATGTCGTGTCGTTTTTATGTTCTTGTTGTTTTAGTTTTGGTTATATGTTGTTTTATTGGAAAGCACTTTGGTCAACATGAGTTGCTTTTAAATGTGCTATACAAATAATAAACAAACAAACAAACTAACTAACTTGCCTTAAAGGAATTTTGCTTCATGACTACCATATTTGTCATGTTTTTTTTTTCAACACACTGTGACTTATATATTAATATCAAACACGCAAAACATGCGCAAAGCACGCACATTTGAATTTGTGCTAAATGAGAGAAGTAAGTGAACCTGTGTACAACACATTTCCCACACATCGGTAGCTTTTTTTTTTTATGCTTGGCGTTTATAATAAACGTCATTTATAATGAATTCCACTTTAATTTATGTTTGTTTTATACTTATATTTTTCATTCTTGTTCTAAATAACGTAAATTTTAAAAGATTTGTTGTGGAGTGAGGGAAACTAAAATACTTTTAGTTTCTAAAGTTTGTAAATGTTTTATTTACTGTTTTTACATACTGAATGTAATAATAAAATGTCATATACAAAGATGCAACTTTTCTGTGTTTGTTTTTTCTCTCTACAATGTAATCATGACCCAGTGTGACTTATTTTCTAGAAAATATGTTACACAGTTTAATCAGTCTCAGACTAATCAAGGTTTTTATTGTTTTTACTTTTAGAATAGGATTCCTGTATTACGTGCTCATGGATATAAAACACAATATCCTGTTTTATGTTCGCCCTCACAGCAGACGGCCTATGAGTTAATTCTTCCCGCCCCCATGCAATCGTTAATTTACATCAATCAGTGGTGATGTACATCAATTAATCTTTCAATTATATGGATTACATTACACAATTCAACCTGTCCATTATCTGCCAAGAGTAAAGATCAGGGGAAATGTGTCACCACTGGTTGTGTATGAGTAGACGCAGACCCTCCCAGAATCAGTGAGTACCACCTGCTTCAGCGCCGTCACACCATCCAGTCCTGTCACATCACATTCATTTCGTCCTGTTGCTGATTCACTAAAGATTTTTTTTTTTGCCTGCGAGCTGACACAGCCAGGAATCTATTTAGCCATCTGGACAGTTTATGTTCAATTACTTGTGTCATATATTCGTTTGCACCAGTGACCAGATCTGTCAGATTAAAATTAATTAGCTTAGATATTGGATGCATGACACTATTAATTGCTAAACACTAGGGATTTGAAGAATCCCCTAACCCCAAGTATTAAATTTTGTTGCATAACTCATTCCAGACCAACCAATGGTTCATTTACCAAAAGCATCATTAGCCAACTATGGTCGCAAGTTCCATCAGCAATATAGTTCCATGATCCGGTGTTTCCTGAAACCACATTCTCAAATGTGTGTGGTTGGAACAACTATTAGAAGCATAGTTTGTTGTTTGTAAAACTTGCATAGACTTACATACATCATGCTTTTGACTTACATTGATCAGCACATTTTTGAAGAGTGCGCATGTGCATAAATGTGTAAGGGAACTCTGGAGTATGGCGTGAGAGGGAAGCTGCAATGAATCAAACATCAAAAAAAGCAACACGATGGGGAACAAAAATAGTGAAGTAGTCCTCAGATGTCATGTTCAATACAGCAGCATCTCAGAAAAATTATGTTGTTTAGAAATGTGCTTACTAAATAAACCATGTTATAGTGATTTAGAAAAAATTAACACCTTTCTGTTGTTCATGATAATCTGATATTAATTGCAGTCTTTAATCTATTGAGATAAGAAGTTATTACTTCACCTGTGTGTGATGTCATTAACAACAGTCCTATATTGGTGAATAAACATGGTTCAAACAACAGAAGTGCAACCATGTTAGTTTTGGAAAACAGTCATTAGTAGCTAGACTTGTTCATTTCTGTAATGATGCATTGTACAGTGATTAAGCAGCGAGTTATTGTCTTTGTAGGGCAAACACACCCCAGAGCAGCCCATGCACGGGAAAGAGCCACTCAGTTTTTCTCAAGGAAATGTAAAGAAAACGGACCTTTTTTTGCCCACAAAATCTTGCAAATGCCAAGCAGGATGTATATGTGCTAATGTGCTAATGTGAGTGCTGACATTAACTTTTTATTCAAATCTGCTGCAGATTTTGGCTTTGGAAACTTCTTCCGTCCTGGGGAACCCCTGACCACTTGGTGTGGGAGCCCCCCGTATGCGGCTCCAGAGGTGTTTGAGGGACAACAGTATGAGGGTCCGCAACTGGACATCTGGGTAAGCTTGGACTGTATCAGATGGCAATATTATAGTAATATTTTACAGATACCATACTACTTGTATTGTGCTAGTACAATACTATTTTTAAATACCATTTTCATATACAATGGTATTTACGTTGTTACAGTAAAATGTAAACTGTATTATAAAATTGGAAAACACACAGATGGATGGATGGATAGATCTGTGAAGCTGCTTTGCAACAATGTGTATTCTGAAAAGCGCTATACAAATAATTGGACTTGATATGATTCTCCAAAGAATAACATGGAATAACATGGAATTATTGTGGTACATGTCCACAAAACCATGGTATTACAATGAAACTATGTTCACAAAAGCATGATATGACCTCATGGCATTAAACTAATATGTACTGTAGGCAGCTGACCAAATTCTTGCCATTTGTTGATTTATGTCCTCTCAGTATAGTCAGAACAGAGAATTGCGTCAATGACGAATGGTAATTCGATTGATTGAAAACATAATTATCATTTCCTGTATCGTGTGTGGGTGGTCCTTTATGCTAGTTCCTAGGCAGAGTTTGATGTTTGTGTATTGATTTTCTGTGTATGTGTGTGTCATGCAGAGTATGGGGGTGGTTTTGTACGTCTTAGTGTGTGGTGCTCTTCCATTCGATGGTCCTAGCCTTCCTGTCCTCAGACAGAGGGTCCTGGAGGGCCGTTTCCGCATCCCCTACTTCATGAGTGAGGGTGAGGAAGTCAAAGTAACACAATTATAATATGACTGTTCATGCATCCTTTAAGTTGTCATAAATAAACAGTGAACAGTGCCAGGGGTTACATGTATGTAATCGGATTTTGAGAAATAGTGATAATAGTTACTCTGTGAAGTTTCAGAAGGAAATGTCTTTTGAGCTCATTGCATTCCCTATATCCTCTTTCAGACTGCGAGCACCTGATCAGGAAGATGTTGGTTCTAGATCCAGCCAAGCGTTTGTCCCTGAGTCAGATCAAAGAGCATCGCTGGATGGTGCAGGAGGTCCCGTCCCAGCGGCCCATGCTGTATAGACAGGGTCTGCCATGTGAGAGCAAATCAGGCTTGGGTGAATACAGTGAGCAGGTGCTCCGACTCATGCACAGCCTGGGCATCGACCAGCAGAAGACTATTGAGGTCAGTTGATCAGCTTTTACTTGACCAGGATTTAGAATGTGCTTAAATTCCAGTTCAGTTCTTGCATCTAAACTGAATTTGAATTAAGGTTGCAAACAGGATGTAGAACTGTAATTAAAATTAGAATGTAAGCAAGTATGTGTGTGTGTGTGTGTGTGTGTGTATATATGTATATATATATATATATATATATATATAGCTATATACTGTATACAAACACTAATTGCACTAATACACACTCTATTCTTTTTCTATTCTATCTACTTGTTTTATTTTTATTATAAAAATGACCTTCTAACACTAGCATTCTCTCTTCTTTTTCTATTCTTTCTACTTGTTTTTTTTTATTATAAAAAAAACCTTGCTACATATACTGCATTAGACAAACAGAATTGTCACAGCACTTACATATTATTGCTCTTTCTTTGGTTTTGATTGCTTCTGTTGTCCTCATTTGTAAGTCACTTTGGATAAAAGCGTCTGCTAAATGACTAAATGTAAAGCTATATGTATATGTTTTAAGTGTTATTTTGGACAGTATTTACACCTTTTTGTAAAAAAAAAAAAAAGAGAGGGCAATAAACATTTATAATTAGTCCAAAACAATAGTATTGCTTTTTTCTTTTTTTTTGTCAAGTTTTGTTTTGTCACAAAACTTGTGTTAATCATACTCATGAGCCAGTTCTTCAATTCCGAACTCTAGTAATGGTTTGGGCTTTGGATTTCCAAAAATAATTTCTCCTCTGATTTGCAAATTCGATTATTCCAAAGAACAGCCTTTCAGAATATTTACAAAACGTACTGATAGAAATTTGACATTTGCCAGTGTTCTCTTTCCTTGTCTGCCTTGTTCTTCAAAAACTCTTCTTTTCCTGTCACAGTCTCTTCAGAACAAAAGCTATAACCACTTTGCTGCGATCTACTACCTGCTTGTGGAGCGATTGAAAGCGCATCGCAGCAGTTTCCCTGTGGAACAGCGTTTGCACGCCAACCAGCGCCGCCCTAGCAACGTCGCTGAGCAGACTGTTGTCAAGGTAACCCCATCTGTGAAGTCTACCCAGACATATTGAAATGGCGTTGGTATAAAAATGTAAATATTGGAATCATGAGGAACAAAATCTGTAATCCAGCCATCCTTCTTTATGATCACCTTTCATGATCCTTTTTTATGGATTCATCAACATATTCATGCAGTATCAGATGGGTAATACCATGGGACATGACTGTGACTATATGAACTTGGAAAAACAGTTACATTGTACCAAGGTACAACCAAGACAGCTGCAATTCCATGATATTACCATTGGACTTATTGGTATATGCCTTCATGTTCTTGTTACAGACCATCGCGGTTCCTTCTCAAGCGGGCGTCCCGCCGCAGGCAGCGCATCACCTGCGTTCGCCTGTTCTGTTGCAGTCCACTACAGACACATTTACCTTCCCACAAACCCCTGCTTCCCCAGATCAGACGCTCATGGAGGAAGACGTGGCCACTCCCAAGGTCAGTTATGTTTCAGATGAAGTGAGCGGCAAAACAAAGAGCAAAAAAAGGTAATTAAATAGATTCGTATGGCACAGAGAAATCTCTCATCCTCTTTTCGGGCTTGAGGCTATATTTCATAAGCTCTGCCTGCGTTTTAAATAGCAGCGTTACTCATTGGCGCTGCTGTATGACGGCAATAAGAGCTTTTGTCTGCAGCGTGTGAAGTTCCTCTGCCTGCGTGTCAGCCTGATCTCTTCCTCATTACTCACCCGCAGTATCTCAGCAGCACTTCAGCCTCCTAAAATAACACCTGCGTATATATTAAATACTAAAAAACGCTTTTTATGATTTCAGTGGTTGGTGTCACCATTGCTGCTTTGCGTCAGTGTAGGTATCTCAAGCACTTATTGCTACTCATTCATAAATTAATGACTCAGACAGAGACTAGGGAATTTATATATCTGGGACTGGGCGATATGACAGTATGCACTGCATGACACCGGGAATATGTCAACCGGCAGAGATTTTGCTGTACCATGGTAGTGGTAGCTAGTTTGTGTGGCTGTCAGAGTGCTTTATGCTTATGAGCAATGGAGAAATGCGAAAACTACGTTGCATTACACAGATATTTGTCCAATCAAATTCTCTCTAGAATGAGAATATCCCTCCTCCTAATATCAGCTGATACAATGTAGCAAATCAACCTTTATGGCTTTGACGTAACAAAGCCTGTTGGCTTTTTTTATAATATCTCTTAATTATATTTTAATTCATTGATTTAGTTATTAATACATTATTAATTGTAATATAATATAATATAATGTAATTTTTCGTTTTGTTTTTAAGTCATAATGTGATGTTGTTATTGCACAAATGTCAGACTTTTTTGTATAATCACCTTTTTTGTTCCAAAAAAATTAGTCAAATTAGATAAAGTACTTTTTAATGAATTCATTGCATTGTTTAAAATTATTATATATTATCATTATTGTTGTTATTAATGATTATTTCATATATTTAGTCATTTCATATATATTCATATATAAGCTGTTAATAATAGTAATAATAATATAAACTACTATTATAAACAATTTTTAATCAGAGATGAAGCACTTGTCTTTTAAAAACAAATTTTCACTGCATTGTCTGAAATATTACTATTATTTAACTATTGTTATTATGATTATTTAAGATATAAACTATTTTTATTAAATGAGACAAAGTACTTGTCTTTAAAATATATTCACTGCATTGTCCAAAATATTTGTATTAATTTTTATCAAAATATAAACCATTTTTCAACAAATTTCCAGCAAAATTAACTATTATGCCATATACACATACCATGATATAAAAGATTGATCATGCTGCTCACCCATGTTGATCATAGGGAAACATAACCTGCATTTCATTTGCACGTCCTGTTATTTGCAGCCTGTTGTTACAGTAACGCCAGCATGTCAGGTTTTCTGCCTGTTGTTGCACAACAGCACGGCTCTGTTTGTAAATGCCCCTGATGTGCCAGTGATGGGCCACCCATGTGATCAGTGCTGGGTGTTCTCTCCACTTGTGAAAAGCGTGACTACAACATTTGTTACCTTGGCTGTCGCAAGGCAATCTCCATAGCTACTGTTCTTTAATTGACGTGCAGCGTTGACTCATCCTGTGGGGACTCTGCCGTATACATACCAATTTGCCCTCCAACAGGTTTTTTTCTGTTCAGTTGGTGCTTGCAATACCAAGGTCAAGAGCTTAATTCCAAGGAAACAAACACACTTATAAAAGTAGTCCTTAAATGGACTGTGAGTTGTTGTTAAACTGTCTGCCAAATGAATAGATGTAAATGTTTGTTTATGAAGAAAGAGACGCATGATAAGTCATTCGTTTAGCCTCAGCGCCTGTGGAGCTGAACAGATGGCAATCTAGGGATCTCTTCAAACACGTTGAGGTCACGCTCTCACAAACTCATATCAGCTGGCTTATTGTAATTCAGGAAAGCTGCTGGTTGCCTGTGGACATTTAGCAGAGCAACATTACATAATTTCTCATAAATGAAACCGATGACATTGTCTACACTCTTAAAAACAAAGATTACAAAGAGGGTGTTTTTGCACTGATGCCTTTCGAAAAAAAAAATACATTTTGGTTCCCAAAACAACCTTTTAGAGAACAGTTCTTAAAAGAAGCATGTTTTTTTCTTGTACTGTACTGTACAGTACATTTAAGAACAAGTAATCTAAAAGATTCTTTTGTGCACTGGAAAGTTTCCATGGATGTTAACGGTTCTTCATGCCAATTAAACACTTTTATTGTATTAGAATGTAACAGAAAAGAGTATCAATGTTATATGAAAGAGAAAAGAGAAGGTAGAATAGAATTACTGATATATATTTGCTCTACAAATATATTGTGTTTCTGTCATGATCACTCTCTGGGAATTTAGCATGGTAGTATACATGGCAATGTTAATGTGTTTGGTCTTGACAAAACAGATGTGCTATGCTGCTGCTGCTGCGGCAAAGCAAGTACAGAGACTTGCTACTGTCAATACCTCTACAGACATGCTGCTGTGAGCTAGTAGGAAATACTGCTGCTGCACATAAAACATGAAATAACATCATATGAAATAACCCCCATATATAACAAACATGAATTACCCCATAGCAGATCTATACAGGTGGAGCTGGGGAAGGTGGAGGGTTTCTGAAGCGCGCTGCAGCTGCTACAGCAAGCACTAGCCAAGTATTTGAATGTTGACCAGCAAGCTCATTGGCTGCTGATGTGAAAAGAAACCTATCAGCTGCGACATGTGAATAGTGATGTGATTATATCAGACTGAGTTAGACAAGTTCACAATAAGATTTATAACTTGCATTTCATGTCAACCTTAAATTGTTATTTACTGATAATCTTTACTATTATATATATATATATATATATATATATATATATATATGCACATTATATACACATTTCAAAGCATTCTTGTTTGCCTCTTTGGGAATAACTAGTAGTTAAATCCATTGAGTTTCGGCTTTGATTTCCCTTGTCAGTTCTGGAAACAGCAAAGTGAAAATGTCCCAACGACTGCTGAGCTGTTTCAGCCCAAAATAGTTTTGCAAACGGTGTGTGTGTATTTATATCTCAGGTGGATGGCTGCTTACTGGACCCGCTTCCTCCAGTCGTTGTCCGGAAAGGCAGTGGCTCGCTGCCTAGCAACATTATGGAGACGTCCATTGATGAGGGCATTGAGGCAGAGGAAGAGCATGCTGTGCCCCTCGCCACCTTTCGTACAGCTCGCTTCAGTCAGCGCCGGCATACACTGTCTGAGGTCACCAACCAACCTGCTGTGCTGCCCATTACAGGTTAGTACTGCATTTCATGTGTGTGATGAGGGCAGGCAATTATAGTATTTAAGAGGCTTCAATATTAATATATAATGTCTTAATGATATATTACCATTTAAAGTTTGAGGTCTGTAAGATTTTTGAATTTCTTTGAAAGTCTGTTATGCTCACCAAGACTGCATTTATTTGATCAATATACAGAATCAAAAATTAGTTAAAAATACAGTAAATACTGTAAAATTAATTCAATTCAAAATAACTATTTTCTATTTTATTATATATTATAAAATGTGATTTATTCCTTTGATTGCAAAGCTGAATTTTGATCAGTGTCACATGATCGTTCAGAAATCATTGTAATATGCTGATTTGCTGCTCAAGAAACATTTCTTATTGTTATCAGTTAACACAATTGTGCTGTATATTTTTTTTTGTGCAAAAACTATTCTTTGGATTCTCTGATAAATAGAAGGTTCAGAATAACAGCATTTGTTTGAAATAGAACATTCAAATAAAAATTTAAATCTATTAAATTTCCATTTCTGTTTAAAATAAAAAATAAAAACAATATGCAGTATAAATGGATTCAAACACATGATCATCTGTATTTATATTTTTTGTGAGGAATATTTCACAACTTGGCATCCTAGCTAAACTGCTTACAGTAATTTTTCCCACTGACATTAACAGCCAGCTTTTTTTTTGTAGACAGTTTGTGACTGATTTTGTCAAGTTCATTTATAAAGCACATTTCCTTAACAATGGGAATTCAAAGTGCTTTACATAATAAAGAGAATAAAAAAGTGCATTGCTAAAATATCCTAAAGACATAAAAATGAAAAAAGAAAGAAAAAGATATAAAAGCTTAATTCATACATTGATTAAAAACCAATGCAGTCAGTATGGCAAGGTGCATATTCAGAGAATTTTGTTTATGTTTATGTCTGGACTAGAATGTGTTCAGCAAGGCTTGGATTAATGTTTTACTTTGTAAGGTAAACCATGCATAATGTTGCAGTTCTGAAAGTTCTCGGTTAGTAAGATTTATGTATTCACCCAACTCCGTTTTAACTTCCATTTGAGTTTTGGTGTTAGTTTTTGGATACCGAGTAAGTACGGTTACATCCATATTCTTGAGTGAACTTCAGTTCAACAAAAGCTCCTCTCTGCAGGTCTGAACCCATCCCTCGGCAGCATGGACTCAGAGTACAGCATGGGTTCAACTCAAAGTGATTTCAGTTTGCCTGAAGAGAATCCAGCTCTAAAGGATGTATTAAGCACTACACCTGCCAGCCCCACAGCTCCAGTCTTCCTGGGCATGAAGCCCCCTGAGCCCACCCTTCAGCCGCTCAACACGGAGGGGCAGAGCTCTCATAATCACTCACTAGTCAGTTTCAGAGAGGGGCGAAGGGCTTCAGACACGTCTCTCACTCAAGGTCAGGATGATTTGAGTTTTCTTGTACACGTCATTTGTTATTTTAGTTTTTCATCAATCACTTTTCTCTCAAACTTTGTGTCGGGGTGGCAGCTAGCTATAGGCAGAGCAGGCGATGGCCTCGGGCTTTGGGGAGGGGCCTCCATATCCGTAGCATCCCCTATATGCTAGTCCACCAGTCAAGACAGGCAGCGAATTCTAGCCTCTATTCATTGGATATAGTTGAATTGTCACTCATCTGCAATTAAACCAATTAATGTTGCGGTTTCAAAGCGGGTCCCGCCTTCTGAATGTTTGCGTAAGGAACGCATCTTTCAGGTGCTGTGAACTATGCGATGCAAACGGCTAAATAGGCACGCAAAGAAGTACAGCTCCTAATTCAGGTGTGTGAGTTGTCGTCATCTATTTTAGAGTGATTGCAATTTATTCTAAATATGAACTTGTTCTGTCGATCAGCGTCATTTCTGGAAAGATCATTCACCGCTTTATTACGAGTTTAAAAAAGCGTGAGCACCGTTGATGCGCCCAGACGCGACGCTTTGAATTTGCGCGTACAGTGCAACACTCTTAAGTTTAACTTATTGCATTTCATATAAAATTTAAACTATAATTCATATTTAATTAAATTGCAGTTAACATGTAGTTTAATGTCCAAAACATTACATTTAGTTCGCACGTAAGTATATCCTTTTAAAGTATATTATTTCCATGATAAGTACTCTTTTTTTTAAGTATTCTAAATTATACTTCTTTTTTTAAGTAAAGAAACACATTGGAGTATGGTTAATATGAAAATACTGTTTAAGTATTTATTCTTTAAAAAATCATATTTAGTTCAATGTGTAATTGTAAATTTTTAGTGAACCTTTTTTGTACCAATTTCTTTGGCAAAAAGTGACATATACAGTTATTACACTGAGGTTATTCTGTTAAATGCAGACCGTGTATTAGTCAAATGTCTTTTCACTATAGAAATGTATTAGGTGTGTATTATTTTCTAATTATTAAATGGACTGGAGTCAATTATTCTGCTTGTACTATCGTTACCACACATCAAGACATTGCTCAGATGTTGTATTTTAAGACGCTCGTCGGGTTTTTGTCCTTAAAACGCTCTTGTGTGTAGAACTAATTTCTTATGCAGCTCATCTCTACTAAAAGCTATAAGTTTATCTGCTTCAACAACAGTGCCGTTATTACCTCTCTAGTGAGATACGTCGTGTAGCTTTTAAAGTGCTAAAATGTTTTACTAATAAAATCGCCAGAGCAGAGCTAAAAACATGTTTTTTGTGAGTTATTTGTCTGTACAGTTTGTGTGTGCGTTTGTAAGGGAGAGAAAGTGGGAGTATGTGCTTTCCGTACATAATAAAATAGTATTTTGTGGCAAAAACATGGAAATAATTAGTCATTTTTAGCGTATTATTTACTATATTCATTTGCTTCGTCAGTGTCCTTGTGGGTTTTGGTTCTTTTGCTGTTGTAGGCTGAAAGGAACTTTAATATAACTGAAATCATTTGCTGAAGCCATACGGACATGTAATGTGACCTGCCTGGAACTAATTTAGTCGCGTGTTACCTTAAAAATAATTACACACCTTAGAACATTCATCAACCAATCAGATTCAAACATTCAACAGCCCTATAGTATAATGTGCTACAAAAGACAAAATCTGCTACCGTATCCATTCTCCCATGTATGTGAATGGAGCACAAAACCTAGCGTGACCACTGTTTTAGTCACTTGCAGGCATGTATTTGCATGTCATAATCAGTGTTTTGGAAGATTTATTGTTAGCAGATAAAATAACCCTCATTCTGAATGATATCTGACCTTCTATGAATAATGACTACTTTTCAAAGCTGTAAATAATCGCAGTGATTCACTCCTGTACTAATTATAGCAGTAGTCAAGACTATGAGTCAGACCACCCCTGCAGCAGTCACAGAAATATCTCCACCAGTTCATCTGACTCTAAAGTCTGTTGCATTTATTGAACCCAACAGGTTTAGTGGCATTCAGGCAGCACCTCCAGAACCTGGCCAGAACCAAGGGTTTCCTGGAGCTGAACAAAGCCCAGATAGTGTTAGGAGATTGTGGAGGAGGCGGTAAACCCACCAGTCCCCATGAGCTCCTAGAGCCTCACCACCCATTCAGCCACCAGGTCAGATAGCTATTTGTGCTGTTCTCTGTTTTCTATTTTTACATTTTATGCATGGGTATGTTGCCTTTGGATGTGAAATAAAATAGGTAGCAGAATACTGAAAAGAGTGTTTTTGTCTTAACTTTTTATTGTTAGACTTAGAATATGGCAGTTCTCTGTGATTTATGCTGGTATGAAACAATTCAAAATTTTAGGGAGAAGGACGCCAATGTCTAAGTGGAAAAGATACGTCAACATTCACTGGTAAAATGCACCCTTATCTGCTATCCAGGAGACAGAGTTTGGAGACACAGTACCTCGCTCAGCGACTACAGGTATACTTAATTACATACAAGATTGAACACAATAAAGAAAATGTAAAAATTCTACAAATCTGGTTTAAATCACATATGCCAATTTTTTTTAAATGTACCGTGTGTTCATGTTGTTTTTTTATGGTTTTAAAAAACTTTTATACCATTTTCAAGTTTACTTGGTGTAACCATCACGTAAAACGTAATATTTTCCATATAACATAAATATATGTGATCACACATATATGTATAAAGTTATTGTTTTAAATAGATTTTTCAAGATAAAGGGTATTTTACCTTTTTTCTGTTGTTGTTTTTGTTTTTGGGGAGTCACACCACATGACATTTTACAGCCAAATTACATTTTTATTATTATTTTTTTTATTTTATTTTTTTTATTCTGCCTGTTGGTTAAATCACATAACTTTGATTATGAGGACAACCATTTTTCAAATATTAATAAGCTGTGAGTTTTGTTAAAATGTTGTTTTTCTAAGAAATAATAGTATAAGATTGCCAAACTACTTCTACAACGACTTTTAAAAAATGTAATTCTTTAAAAAAAAATTCTTCATTATGATAATCAGCACAGTTGTATCACCCTTACATTATTGGCTTTATGCACCTCAATTTTAATTCAGAAACTAAGACATCCCCATCTTAGAAGATGAGTACTCAAGTCATTGCATGTATTAATTACATTTCTAATATATTATTGAAATTGACAGTAAAAACAGAACCAGACCAAACAAAATAATGATACTAATAAGTGTCATTGACCCAAATATCACAAAACAGTATTTAAAAATAGTATTTATGCCAACATAACATATTAATTAGGGCTGAAACGATTCCTCGAATACCTCGAGTAACTCGAATACAAAAAATCATCGAGGCAAATTATTTGCATCGAGGCTTCGTTTAGTCCATTTACTGTAACTACACACGGAACACCGTGTTTCCCCACGGACCATTATTACTGACGCAAAACCCGATAAACGCTGGACCACAGACTGTAAAAAAAGTACTGGACTGTAGAATACTCGATTACTAAAATAATCGATAGCTACAGCCCTAATATTAATTTCTAATCCCTACTGAAAATCTGATCTAAAACCAGCGCGACTTTATGTGCTAGTACAGTTTAGTTTATGCTGGTTTAGTTCTGGAAATCTGAGCCGTTGGCATTATGTTGGCAGTTATCTTCATAAAACATTCAAAAAAAAGAAAGTTTTGACAACTGGTGAACTAGATCTGCTATGCCTCCTGCTGCTGCAGAGCAAATATGGACTTGCTGTTGCCAATAGATACACAGACATGATGCTGTGGGCAAGTAAGATATGCTGCTACATGAATAGGCAAACATAAATCCCATAGCAGATCTAGACAGGTGGAGCTGGGGGAGGTGGAGGGTTTCAGAGGAACTCTGATAGCGTGCTGCAGGACTAGCTTACTATTGGCTGCAGAATCAGCAGAGGCCAATCAACTTGTGTCATGTAGTAAATAATGTGATTGTTAGCATGTAAAGAACTGTGCAATCTATAGTTTCATGACTGAACTGATACTTTTTTTTTTTTTTATGGATTATGACTTGTTTTTTTTTCAGAGGGCCAGTCAGTTGGCAAGTGGTCTTGGAAGTGGACAGATGTTTTGTAAAGAGGCTGCACCGCGCACTTTAGAGCAACAACTCCAGGAACACAGGTCAGGAACAACTGCCTTCATAATGCACTGATTTCCCAAAGTTGTCCTTAAGTTTTAGTTATTTTGACACATCTTGTTCATTTGTAATTCTCTACGCAGACTGCAGCAGAAGAGGCTCTATCTCCAGAAGCAGTCTCAGGTACAGGCTTACTTCCACCAGATGCAGCTGGCTGAGGATGCTTACCACCCTCCCCAGGACAGCAGAGACCCCCAGAACAGCAGCGGTCCCTTATCCAGCTCTCCCTTCACACGGACCCAAACCCTAGCTCCTTTTCTGGAGCCTGGCACTTCATCCCTGACATACGTCCCCAAGCCAGCCCGTTTCCCAGACTGGCCTCCACCGCCAGACAACTGCACAAACTACACCTCATCCCTCCCTACAGAGCCCCTGTACGCGTGGAGTCCTGCCCCGCCACCTCTCCCACCAGGCAAAGCAGAAAGCCCTTCGGCTCAACCTGCACCTGAAGCCACCTTCCTGGACTGTGAGATGATGGAGACCGTAGAGGCCCCACAGGGCTGTGTACTCGTAAACTAAATGTGAAATAAAGCACTCTGAGGCTGGCTCTCAGGCATAAGATGTGGTGAAAAACGCCCTCAGGGACGAACAAGACGCCATGGTTTGTGTCACATCTTATAAACCTACAGAACTGTGGTAGACCATTACAGAACTTCGTTTTCAGAGATGTTTGTGAGATACGCTAGTGTCCTGAAATGTTTTTTGTTTGTTTTTTCTGGTAAGCACAGATTAAATGTAGTGCAGCAACCATAGAGTTTAAGAATCAGTATTAAAGCAATATTCCTTTTCCTATATAATACTCTAGAGTTCTATGAGTTTCAGTGTTTTTATAATTAGTTTGTTTCATTCTTAAATTATCAGTAGCTACTCAAGTTTTCCTTATAAGTATTGTGTGATTTGAAATAATAGATATAATCAACAGAGAAATGTGTAAATATTAGTACTTATCTAAGGGATAAAAAAAAAGAAATAATGTTAAAGTCAACATGAAACAACATTGAGTCTATTTTTCTGAGTGATGAACTTCTGAATGAAAGACGAGAACAAAATATAGAGTCAGACCTGAGTTTAAAACATTGCCAACACTTTACAATAATTAGGTATCAATCTGGCCAGAAAATTAACAACTATGAACAAACAATAATTTACAGCATTTATCAATCTACATTGATTTTAATGTATGCATATAATACTTTTTAACTTCTTTATAGTTATATATTCACAATAATTAGCATTAGTAAATTAAAACAAAATAAACAAAGTAACAATAAACAATAGTATATTAATAAATGCTGTAACTTATTACCATTGATTTGTTAGTTCACAATACCTAATGTATTAACTAAGCACTACATACTAATTTAAGTGCTGCAGATATGATGTAATTTTGCTTTTGCAAGCCAACCCAGACATTATGGTTCATTCACACCATGTCAGGATTAACGTAATTACGAGATTCTGACTTGTAAACGTTCTGACTTGAGGACGGTCACGTCCTCTTAGAATTTGTAATTACAAATTGTGCAAATTGTGTTGCAATTTTCTTAAAATGACAGCAAATTCAGCTGCAAATTGTAGTGACGTAATAATATTGGGTAATATTTCTGTTTAATAATATTTAAGTAATTCATATAATTAATAATAATTCCAGTACTTGACTATTGTTAATGTCTTGATAGTGCCAGGATAATCTAAAAAATAAAAGACATACAATAGTTTAATGTGGCCAGCACAGCTGAATGCATCTAATGTCCCACTAAATAAAGTTAATTCATTTAAGGCAATTTAATGCATTTGCATAAGGACTGTTATTTGATGTATTGTTTTTTTTTCTTCTATTGATTACTCAAATTACACAGATTCATTGTGGCATTAATAGTGTTGCCATAGAAATGTATAATTCAAGACAGGAACAGTTCCGGCACAAGTTATCATCTAATAATTACTGTACGACATGGTGTAAATGCAGCATTGGCATCACCCTGGTTCCCTCGACAAAAGCCAATAGAATTTTCCCATTCGATTTTGGATTATTGTGTAAAATAAGCTCTGTGACCTGTAAAAGTTTATAATTCTTGCACGTTTTGTTCGAGACAATGAACATAACGTTAGTGAATTTTGAAGACCGAATACAATCACTAGAAGCAGTCACTCGACTTCAATGTCACAACCATTAAACTTCTTACGACCTTTATTTCAATTCTAAAATAAAGTTGGAAAATTTGAGTTGGGATAGTTTGATCAAGTATAAACAAAAGGCTGTAAAAGATGATTTTTTTGTGTGTTCAATGTCATGTTTAATGCCCCAACCACCTCTGTAGTCCCATTTAGCCACTTGTTAGCAACCACCTTTTTCAAGACATGTAAAAGCTTTAAAAAAACTTATAGGTAGTGTATTACTTTGTTTTAATGAATAATAAGCTTGTGTGAACCACAGAACTTATTTCAGGCATTGACTTTGTGATGACGAGTCTGGGTTTTAGGACTCATTCCTGCAGCACTATTGTAAAGTGTTACCACATTGCTGTTTGACTATTAGTAAACATTAACAGGCACGACCTAGATGTCAGCAGACAAAGTAAAGTTGTTTCGGGTGGAGCAATGGTGAAAGATTACAAAAACAAATCATCTGTGAAATAATATACACCAATGGTTATGCACAGTAAGACCAAACAACGTGCGTTAAAGTAAATAGGGTTCCTTTTGAGTTCATGTTGACTTTAAAATCACACTACCTACCCTACTTTGGGCTTATCAGAGTGAAATGGAGAAGTAGAAAAGAACAAGGTTACAGTACATGGTTTTTCTGCCATTACGTTTGCATTTAGAGCCACTGTAAACATTCAGACTTACATGGTTTAAACCAATCAGAATTAACAATGATCTCACACAGCGTGCACTATTACTCAAACCGAAGTCCAGCAGATTTTTTTTGAAACTTAAGTGTTGTGCCTTTCAATTCTTCTTATTCCTTTTTGAAGAATGTCTGTTTTTAGATTTAATTCTTCATGTACAACTTCCTGTCTGAAAATGCAGTATGAAGCACCCTCTTTTGACAGATACCTTGAACCAAAGTCTCCATTTAGGTTCTATTTTGAAGTCCACTATGTGGATTGTTCTGGAACCATCGAGCTACATGAGATAGCTGTCATGGTCCTACAGTATATGCCATTCAAAGTATAGCAATATCTAGAGTAATAGTTCTGATGTTTAAAATGGGTGTCGATAGTGAGTGTTGTCATTTTATGCCTTTGAAGGAAAAAGATCTTCTTGTGACTATTTAGAATTTGTAGTCAGATCCTTCTTGACTACTGTTGATATTAATACAGACATTGAAAAGTGAACCGTTTTGTTCTAGTCGTTTTTCAGTGCTAAAATGTTTCCCAATATGTAATCACAATATGAATTTTGTTATATTCAGTTGAAAATGCTGAGTTCCTTGCACAAGGGGGAATAAAAGTTGCGTTCCTTGAGTGAAAATGTTTGAGTGACATTTTGTTCATAAATGTCTCGCATCACATTATGTCAGTTCTGACTATACACTGAGAAAGATGATGGCCTTTCATTGGTTAAAAGAATTTTGTGACAAATACTGTATGTTTTAAAGGGATAGATCACCAAAAAATGAAAATTGTCATTAATTACTCACCTTTGTGTCATTCCAAACCCATAAGACCTTCGTTTATCTTCGGAACACAAATTAAGATATTTTTGATGAAATCTGAGAGCTTTCTGACTCTGCATAGACAGCAACGCAGCTACTAAGTTCAAGGCCCAGAAAGGTAGTAAGGACATCGTTAAAATAATTCATGTGACATCAGTGATTCAACCATAATTTTATGAAGCTATGAGAATACTTTTTCTGTGCTAAGAAAACAAAAATAACGACTTTATTCAACAATTTCTTCTTTTCCGCGTCAGACTTTGACTCGCGTTCATGACATGCATGTGCACTCCTCTGCTTGCAAACAAACTGCAGCACATCCAGGTTCTACGTCAGAACGCCGGCTCCTGTGTCAGCAGCAACATACACATGAGCCACGGAAGAATTGTTGAACCACTGATGTCACATGGAATATTACTTACTAACTTTCTGGGCCTTGAACGTGGTAGTAACAGTTTCTTGCACAGACTGATCGCTTTGTGTCTTTTCACATCAATGTATCGTCACGAGCTGCAGGGTTTAATTTGGTTTTGTTGTATGTTTTATTACTCTCAAAGCCGTGATTCCTATCCACTGACATTATAGGACTGACAGACTGCAACGGTTTGAGTAAAAATCTCAGTTTGTGTTCTACTGACGAAACAAAGTCACCTACATCTTGGATGCCCTGGGGGTAAGCAGATAAACATCAAATTTTAATTTTTGGGTGAACTATCCCTTTAAGGGATAATTCACCCTGCGATGAAAATTCTATCATTTACTCACCCTCATTGTGTTACACGGTCATTACAGGAATTTGGATACAACTGGATCAGTGTTCGAATTGTTCGAAGCTCTTAGGGCATTAAAAACTTAAAATTAACTGATTACATACAATTTTTACTAACTTTATGGTGTTATCCATGCATTTTTGGTCGATTTGAGAATTTAGTCTGTACAGCATAGATGGCCATTATCTCACCATAAGTGACAGTAATGAACTTTCCGTTATGGTTTTCCAGGGGCATTTTTCTAATCTTATTAAATACAGGCTATGCATCATTTTTTTGTCAAATTCAATAAATTTGTTCAGAATAAGACAATGGCTCTTACTGATGAAATAACTAATAAAATCCATCTTTGCAATGCAGAAAAGGCACAGAAGCAGCATCAGGCTTTTAGATGTATTTAGACTGTTGATGCAGCTCAGAGGTGGTATAAATAGATTTATACAGCAAAAATAATGCTATAAGAATAATAAATAATAAAGAATTTAAAATTTAAAACTAAAACAATAAGTGGTGGTAGGTCTTGAGTGAGTCATTTAATTTGTTTAAAATTATTGATTCATTCAGGAACAAAGCAAGAATGGGTTAAAAATTCATTTCCTCAATTCGTTAAAAACACAAATTCGGTCAGGAACGAAATGCCACTTTGCCAATGTCACAGTTGCTGTCTGTAAATCCCTTCATAAAACAGTGTGAGGCAAATAACTAATGTGTTTTGTCATGACAATGATTAAAAATCTAGTTTTATGTTTCTGTGTTTAATGTCAGCATGTCACAATATAGATCTTAAAGGGATAGTTCACTCAAAAATAAAAATTCTGTCATCACTTTATCACCTTCAAGCTGTTCCGAACCTCTATGAGTTTCTTTCTTCTGTTGAACACAAAAGAAGATATTTTGACGAATGATGATAACCAAAAAGTTTATAGTAGCCACTGATTTTTATGCGCATTTTGAAGTATCGCATCAGAAATGAGTGATGGAAACACTAAATTTAAAAAAAAGAAAACGTTAATTCACAAAATTGTTTTTACACTCGCTTGAGGTGGTTTTTGACTTGTGTGAAAAAGGGTTAAAGCGAATAATGGGAGATGGAAAGGCATTTTGCGAATAAATTCCTCCATGTGCATCAAAGAAGTCATGTGACTTTATGCTATGGGATGGCATAACCTGACTAACCAGCAGACTGATGTCATTGCACAGCATTTGAAATGTTATGATCATGCTTAAATGCCCAAACAAAGTCTGACATCAAAGTATTTCTCCCAGAACTGTCTTACATGGCAGCGTTCCCAAAGCAGGCATCCACTTCCGAAAACAATGACCGCATTTATTGTTTTGTCTGCTCGTGCAAGCAATTTATTTTATACGATAATTATGACTTCTACTTTTCTTAGTGATATTAAGTGCCAGTTTATCAGGAAATGACAATTTTGTTCTCTTCGACTCATTAGTGGAAAAAAACAAACTCATACAGGTTTGGAACAACATGGGGGCGAGTAAATAAGGACAGAATATTCATTTTTGGGTGAACTATCCCTTTAAACGGAGCTTACTGAATCTTGAATGAAAAAGCTGTAAATTAGCCATATGATGCAGGCAATTTGTCACTGGTGTAGATCCAAATACAAACAGTAGAAATGTAGCAAAAAATCATGTAAACCCTGGAACAGCCAGTGTGTGAAATGTAACTTTATACATAGCTGCTGAATGAACAGGAGTGTTGGTATAAAGCTGTTAATTTCCCGATGAATAATCTGGGCAGAATGGCACTAACACTCAAAAGGTGAGTCGTGATGTTCCAGCTGTAAACTGTTCATCAGCAGGCACGACAGCAGCAGCTCCATAATTCAGACTCCAGAGAAAACAGCCTTGTCAGAACAAATGCTCAAAGCCATGTCAGCTCTCACAGGCTGTTAGACCTTGCATGCCAATTGTGTAGCAGTTTTAAAAACTACCAGGACTTAGAAACTTAAAAAAAAACTTTAGTGATTAGATCTTGATTTGAATGCAGTTTTCTAAATGAGAAAGAAAACCAAATTATTTTATCACTTGGGACTGACAGGCTTTCGTTTATTTGCCAAACTGAGTCTACCAATTATGAGGTGACGTTAAAAATAAACCAAGCACTTTCTTAAAGTTGGGATCTTTCAGAAGGATGAGGCTGACAGACTTCTTTTTGCATCATTTAGCTCTTTTTTTTTTTTACAGCTTTGTAAATAAAAGGTGACAGTACAATCACAAAGAGGAAAAAAAGTCACATTTAACGATATAATAAATATTAAAATAATATTTTAACAGCTTTATTGCTTTTAGATTTATACACCACCAGACCCAAGTGTTATTTAAAATTAGTAATACAATTTGATTCAGATCCAGATTATTTTTAAATGTTGGTGGAAATTTCCCTTAACATTAACATTACAGATATACTTTCACATGGCCATTAAAACTATATTTAGTGTACATGTAACTAACATATATGTATTAAATTAACACAGAACATTTGCATACACTAAAGGTTTGGGGTCAATATGATTTTGTTTTTTAAAGCAGCTTCTCATGCTCATCAAGGCTTCATTTATTTGATCCAAAATACAGTAATGTAAAACATTACTACTAAAAATAACTTTCTTATCTTAATATTTTTAAGATGTCACTTATTCCTGTGATGTGAAAGCTGATGGTAGTCATTTCTCCAGTCTTCAGTCACATGAGCCTCCAGAAAACATTATTATTATTATTATTTTTAAGAATTATTTTTACCTTTATTATGATAGGTCAGATCAGAGCTGACAGGAAGCAAAAGTGGGAGAGAGGGGAGTGGGATCGGTCAGGTCAGGATTCGAAAATCCTTCTAATATGCTGATTTAATACTTAAGTAACATTAACTGTTGAAAACATTTGCGCTGCTTATTATTTTTGTGAAAACCATGACAATTTATTCTTGCTGTTATTTTTTCTAACAGCATTTATATGAAATGTGTCTTCAGTGTTACTTTCGAATGTAATGCATCCTTGCAGAAAAAAAATACATGTGTTTTATGGAATTTATGCATTATTTGATCTCTCCTGCCATTACCTCCGTTTTTTCTGGACAGGAGAGAAGTTTTGAGTTCTGAGAGTTCAGTGTACAATGAAAACCTACTGCAAAAACTCATTTCAAAAGATGAAGTAAATTTGATTTCTCATGATATGCCTCCTTCAATAAACCGCTCTGCTGCAATCCACTCCCAGCTTAGACACATCCTGATGCTATATTGCGTTTCACTGTATATGACCTGATGGATTACAGAAGGTCCACGCACAGTGAAATGGGGTTATATAACGTTCTTTATTGAGCTCCCTTCTATCAAGGGCAATGTGACCATATTCAAATAAAACCCGAAGCACATTCTAATGACACTCATAACATAGAAGATACTACTATATTGACTGCACTCTGAAGCTGAAGAAGAATCGGACAGTCAACATCACAGGCAGAAGCAATGTGTTAAGGGAGGGAGTTTAGGATGCCTTGTGATTCATGAGCTTCTCAATATACTGACGGTCTATGGAACCTGTGTGCAAGAAGCATGCAGATGCATTCATATAAAGGACACAAGTTAAAAACAAAACAAAAAGAGAAAATGTGCAACACGGTCAATGGCACAGAATGAAGAAGCTTGCCTTCTGAAGATAAAAAGGGCTGTTTAGGAATGCCCATCCCGTTATAACAGTTGCAGGAAGCAGATGGAAATTTGTCATGGTCCCTTTAAGAAGATAAGCACTTTGAGAATAGGGGAATAGTATCAGAGCCCTCCACTAAAGAACGGCCACGCGGCTAGTGCTTTATGGGGTCTTGGTTCAACAACGATCAGTGTAAGACGGGGCACGGGAACACAGTAATCAAATGAAAGGTGCAGTAGTGATTTTTTGTGATTTTGCTGTGCGCATGCATGGGGCAACTCTTAAAATCAGCAGTAAGAGCAAAAGAGATTCAGTCCATCAGATCAGACGACTGAAGTTAAATCTGATTCCTCAAAACATCTATTTTTCTAAACCTATGATGCTTCAATACATTGTTACACTGATAATAAAACTAGTGTGTGACCCTAGGCTGAGGGTTAGCAAGTGAAGATACACAGAGCAAGAGGGGCTCAGCGGGAGAGAATGAAGAGCAAGATGGTGTGTTTGGTTAACAGCTGAACAAAACACTGAGAGAAGCCAAGTATCCCTAAAACATCTCTCACTGAAAGGGAACAGAGCACATTGTTTCTCCATAAACAGTCCAGAGGACGATCCTGGACGTCAATAAATACAATGCAGGTCAACTTGAGAGATGGGTCTTCCGTTCAGCAAGTAGGTACATTAGGCCAGGGAAAGAACTTTGGGGAGAGAGCAAAAAGAAAAGTCAGAACTGTCTGTTTTTCTTTTTAATATTATTCAATGAAACATATTTAAGTCTTTTGTTTTTAACTTAAGTGTTACATAATGGTGAGTCATCAGTTTGCACTGATGCAGGTTGTATTTAAGAATGATAGTAGCTTTCTGGTTTGCATCAATATTAGTTGCACAACACTCAAGAGCAGCAGTTGTGGAACTCACCACTGATGGCCTCTTGGGCGAAATATTTCACATCCATGTCTTGATCTGATGCCAGTTTCTCCAGCACTGGCTTCACCTCTGTCTGCAGACAGCTGTAATAAAAAAATAATAATCAAAAATTAGAGCCACATTAAGTGAAATGTGAATATTTTTGACATAAAAATCAACTACTGGTTAAATGTGGATAAACACATACTTGCTGTCCAGCACAGGTCCAATCTTCTGAAGAGACTTGGCCACATTAAAGCGTACATTGGCTACCTGGTCATTGGACATCTTGAAAACTACAGGAAGCATGTGTTTGGTGGTAATCTCCTGTCCACACACCTCAGACAGAGCCTAAAACGGACAGTTACACACATCAGTGCTGCTGCAGGGGTTAAAGATGAATTTGATATAAGTTTTTCCCCACAATTTCTACAGATACAGTGGGTACGGAAAGTATTCAGACTGGCTGCAATATAACAAAGAGTGAAAAATTGAAGGGGGTCTGAATACTTTCCGTACCCACTGTAATTTCAAATATTTCATGGATGATGCACCATTCTACAAAGAGAATGAGACAGATTTGACTATATTTTATGGTCAAAATGTACATCAAACGGCGCTTTTCCACCTAATGCATCAGCACCAACGCCATACATTCCTCTGTGACTCAGCAGCTGTTTGTTAAAGCTGATAAGCTCTGACTCACATTAATGCAAAAGAGGGTAGTCATCCTGTGCAGGTAGTTGGGGTCATTAGCCATGCCCAGCACTTTAGGCACAATGGTGTTCTGTGCCCACTCTGCTCCAAACTTCTCCACCAGCTTCATCAGGTTACAGGTGGCTGCCTCTCTGATGGCATACACTGAAGATCACAGAGAAACAAGTGTTAGTCGACTGAGACTCCAACACATTATAACAGCTTTTTCCATTTTTATGCTACAAGCAAATGGAATTGCAACTACATTTTTTTGTGTGGGACACATGCAGTGTTAATTTTGACAGCAAATTTGGATTTAGTTTTAGTCATAGTCTTTTGACTAAAACGCCATTTAGTTGTTGTCATATTTTAGTCATCTGAATTGTTTTTAGTTTTAGTCGACTAAATATCATAAGATTTTAGTCGACTAAATCTACAGTAAATGTAGTCGGCTAAAATCTAATGGGTTTAGTGACAGTGCATTTAAGCATTTTTCAAAAATTTCCAAACTCATTATATAGGTTTGATATTAAGGTTTTATCATGATAGACACCGATTTAACTGCAGTGACACACAACATGCCTTTATGTTAAAATTAAATAAAACCACTTCTCGTAAAGAACAAGAACATGGTCTTCTTTTTAATGAAATACCAATGGTTATATACGCTTATTGGGGATGTAACGATTAACCGCGAGCCTGTTGAAAATCGATTCAAATTTGTGACTATTCAAATCAATTATAGTGATATATTTCAATTTCACTAAGAAACGTGCAGCATTTTGTCCAAGCAATAATAAAAGGACACATTTCATTTATAATTTGTCTTAAATCTAATTTTGTTAAAAAAATGATGAAAAATCGTGAATCGAATCATAAGTTGAGTGAATCGTTACATCCCTAAGGCTAATTATGCATTCTTTATAGCAACTTGTTTACCATATTCTTCATTCTTTCAAGCAGACATATTTATTTCTATAAATAAATTTAGATTAATCTTTAGGGCTACTAAAGTTTTTCAGTCAAGAGCAGTGCGTGATTTTCTGTCTTTCTTTTGTTGCTTGATTAACATCAATGACTCGGACAAAAGCAACTAAATTAGGCTGCTATCCCTTTAAAACCGAATGCACAGCTGCAATGGATGCAATGTACTGATACACGTTCTCCCTACTGTTTACGTTCACTTAAAACGTAATCAACTGTGTTTACATGAATACTCATCAAAACGGACAATTCGACATCATTTTGTGAGTAATTCTCCATTCATGCAACGCGAAAGAGTACTCGATAGCTGTGAGACGCGCTATCGGTGTGTGCATGCTTTGGTGTCTGCGCTCAGAAAACCGGACCGAATTGAGTTCTCTCTTGCGTCGTCAGATTTATCCATATGTCTGCTCTTCTCTTACTCCCACATATTGACATTTTTGAACGTTTTATGCGATATGCAGCAAGTGTATGTTAGCTTATGTCCCGCCGGTTCATATGTATGCATCTAACCTCCGAACCACGCAGCAGATTCGTTCTGAATTAATATCATCCCAAATCGTCCCTCCCTAACATTTTCTTCTCGTTTTTATTCGTTAACGAAAATGTCAATAGATTTACGTCAAAGTTTTTGTCATTTAAAAAGAGTTTTAGTTCATTATCGTCAGTGAAAAAAATGTCGTTGACGAAAATTATGACGATTATTTATCAACGAAACTAACACTGGACACATGTGCAATTATAGTTATTATGAACATTCCTGATAAGAAACCTACCATGATCAACAAGCCACGCCATACACAGAGAATTGAGTTTTTCATCGAAGAACTCTACACCCTGCAAGCACAAGAAAGAGAGAGAAAAAAAATGATACCTCATATCAGTTAGATTAGCTTACGCGACCCAAGGCGACTTGACGGCAATAAGGTAACAGGATGATTAGTTAAATGCTTTAAGTGTAAAGAGAGACTGAAGAATAAGAACTGACCAACGGAACATTCCGATCTCTATTTCAGGATTAAGCATTCTAGGACACTGACGGTCAGGACTCACCAGCTGTCCAGCCAGAAGGGGCATGTACTCAATAATTGCCAGTCGTACTCGCCATTTGGCATCCTCAGCCAGCTCAACAATAGCTGGAAGCAGAGACTGGGAAAGCTGGCGGATTCCAATCACCTCGTTCACGCAGTCCAAGTTGGAGATGATGTTGAGGCGAACCTCTGGACACTACAGAAAGGACATGACAAAAACTGTAACATTCCGGACAACATGCTAACAAATAACCAATACAACTGAGTGCTGTAATTAGCAACTACAAAATAAAAAATAAAAAAATTAATTACAATATAAATACTGAAAAACTAAATTACATTTCTAAAGCTAAAATACAAAAAATAAATCTAAAGTAAAAAATGGAAGAAAAATGAAAATGATAAAAGCACATAAAATTTTAAGTAAAATAAAAAATTAAACCGATAAATATAAATGATAAGCCTAAGTAGGGCTAGACAATTAATCAAAAAGGAATCGAAAACAAAGTTCAGAACCTCTAACCGACATAATTTTCCCATGTCGGTTATTTAGATTTTTTAATCCTATTAATACTTTCCTATTTAAAACATACCACAGCAGTAGCAGCTCAATGTCAGTTCAAAACAGTGGACCAATCAGAAGACCGCGGAGGCGGGGAAAGCGGTGCCAGCTTTTATTTAAAGTAGCAGGTTGGCATGGCAACTTCTGTATTTGACGGCAACATGGCAGAGTAAGCATTCTGCGCTGCGGTTAAAAAAAAAAAATCCTGAACGCTGTGTCTAGCGGTTTTAGACACAAAGACGTGTTCTGTGTGAATAGCCAGTAAGAACCTAGAGTAAATACTTAAACATATAGAGTGACAGGAGAAAATCACTGAGATAGTGCCCTGCTCTTTCTCTTAAATCAGAAGTGTTCTATTTACATTCATTATTTAAAACATTTGTTTACAGGAGATGCAAGTTATTTTCTACTTTTCACATTGCATTATTTAAAATAATATTCATTTACAAGAGATACAAGTTATTTTCTACTTTTCACATGACAATATTTAAAATAGAGCCCGACCGATATGGATTTTTTTGGGGGCTAATGCCGATACCGATATTAGAGAGTAAAAAAGGCTGATATCGATATATCGGTCGATATTCTTTATGTGTAGGCTATATTATAGTACAGTATAGTCACAATTACTGTATATAGAATACAGTATATAGCCTACATAAACAAAATATATATATACATAAACACATTTTTTGCAATGATAACTCAAATGTGGTGATCAAACACTTATAATGATGTGACAAACATAGGCCTATGTAGTGGAAGCAGGGTATTTAACAATTTAACAATAAACTTTATTATTCAAAATGAGTCTGACATCAGTGCACTTAACAGTAAACTTCACTTATTATAAATAACTAAATAAATAGAACAAAATATATATAACTTGAATTAAGAAATTAAACAACGTAACCGTGTAGGGCAAGCAAGCAAGCACCAACAGGGGCAGGTTTATGCAGGAAGCACAGCGTTTCAAAATGTAAACATCTAAAATGAATAAATAATAATAATAATGAATAATATTTTTTATAATAATAATAATATATATACATATATATAATATATAATAATATTTTATAATAGAATAATATTCCGCATTATACAGTCAATTCTGTTTTTGATTCCGCGATCCGCGATTCCGTCCATGTTTTCTGCATCGAAAAACCCGCCCCCCTTGAAGGTC
>NW_015542356.1:1323923-1338533 GCF_001515605.1 Sinocyclocheilus anshuiensis | reverse complement strand
TAAAAATGTTGTTCAATTAGCATGTTTTTGTGTTTTGCTTTGGTACCGAAATTGGTACCGAGAACCATTGGTACAGAATACTGAAATTTTGGTACCGTGACAACACTAACTACTACTAAAATTATTAAAACCTTATTTTTAAGAAATAATCATACAATATTTCTTCAATGTTTTAATTGTAATATTAAATCCCCTTTATTTTCCAAAAATAAAATGTTTAATTTTAATTAATTAAAAGATAAATTAAATGACTGTTTTATGCCTTTAAAAAAAATGTAAATACACAATGCATTTCATAGGGCCCTAAACATGTAATTTTTGTTAAACTTTTGATAAATTGATGTTAAGTTTCATGACTTTAATTAATTAGACATGTTTTTTTATTAAAATAAATTTAACCATTAAAAAGGAGTCCAGAAAAATTAAAACGGAACCCCCCCCCCCACTCCAGTGTAGACAACATCACTGATTATAATGGGTTCTATTCTACACCGGATGCGAGCAGCACGGCAATAGAATTCTATTGTATTTTGTCGCGCCGTGCGATGTGATGTGACCGATGTGATAAGCATGAGTTCTGGGCGCGGCGTGGCCGATGTTCTGACAAATAATGCTACAATTATGCTACCATCTGTTTTAATGGGAGGTAGCAAAATCTGACAGGGTAGCACAAATAGTCAAAACACCAGTATAAACACCAGCATTGACTGAGTGGCACACATGGTGCGGGTGGGTGGCGGGCGGATAATTTGAAGCAGCGGACTCGGGTGAAGTTTGAGCTCATCCGCGCATCTCTACACTACACTGACCTGGGTCGTCAGTAGCAAACAATGGGGCGCGCTCTGCTAGACAAACTAAGTAATTACACCATTCAGAAGAATTTAATCTGCATTATATGTTCTGTAAAAAAAATTTCATATCGGCGGCATATCCGCCGATACTGATATATCTGCGACAGGATCATATCGACCAATAATATTGTCAAAACGATATATCGGTTGGGCTCTAATTTAAAATGTATTTTTTTGCAAGAGATGCTGGTTATTTTCTACTTTTGACATGGCAATATTCATTTATTTGATTTGCAAAAAATGAAAGATAAGAAATGCACTCTTTCATTAGAAAAAAATATCCCACCTTTAATAGTTGAGTATATTTACAGTACAAACCTTTATTGAACTAGGAGGTCAAAAAAATAAATTAATTAAAATAATTGTAATCGAGGTAAAGTGTTCAGTTAATCGAGGTTTTGATTTTAGGTCATATCACCCAGCCCAATTAAATATATAAACAATATGCCAAATTACAGTATATAAATATTACTAAAAATACTAACACTGATTCCATTTTCCCAATAAAATTCCTTATTAATCTCTACATGCAGTCAGCAGGAATGTTAACCATTAAATGTCAGTGTTTCATGTCGCAGTGTCAAGTTTTCATCAGGCTGACAACTATGACAGGATTTTTTTCTTTTTGCAGAACAGTGCAAGAACTGACACAGAAAGCAAAACAGCTTCCTGTCTTAAAACATGGATCAATGCACGCTGTAGTCCAGGAGCTGGCTTTGTTCTATTTATTTTGTGCAGTCTGTGTGACTGACAGATGTTCAAAGACTTCTCCCAAGCAGTTTAAAGAAGAGCGATCGCAATACAGACAGCAGCAAGCAACAAAAAGCCCCAGCAAATAAAGAGATGAGACGTGAGATAGTGTGCCGCACTCATCCATTCATCTCTCACTTCAATGCTTTCTGCTTTTCACTAAAAGGCTAGCATTAGCAATGCCTCACCTTGACAGGATCAAAGTGAGCAGTTGCACAGAAGTATCATCTGTGACTGGAACATGACGCAAATTACCTCAGCCAGACCTGTGCTGTCTCTCTCTCTCTCACACACACACACACACACACACACACACACACACACACACACACACACACACACACACACACACAGCAGGCTTACCTCATCTTTGAGCTGGGCCAAGAAAAGGGGAAGCAGGTGCTCAACGGTGTTGTCTTTGCCTAAGATGGTGGAGAGGCCCATAATGACTGACGCCAGCGCAGACTTCACATGCTGATTAGTGTCTGAGACAAGTTCCTATTGAAAGAGGAGCAAACAACATGCCATCAATGACTATCAATGCTTTAATGCAACTTTCAAATAATGACGTGTAATACCTGAAGTCTACATGAACTATGAAATCTCACTGGTATCAGTATATACTGGAGCTTTAGTATTTTGCTACTGATCCTACTGGAGGGTATTATTATATAGACTTTGTGACTGTAAAAGCAGTAGGCATACATTGGTAAATTTAAATTTAACAGTGGTAGATATATTTTGGCTATCAGTGGGTAGGACTGTATTTTGGTACTGATTTACGGTTTTAAGTTTGTTTTTAACTCAAGTGTTACATAATGTCAAGCTTTTTTTGCTCAGACAATAAGAATCTTGCTTTTGGGCTTTTTGCATCTATCTGGTTTCAAATGAAAGGAAAAAGAACATCAATGAAGAACTTTTGTACTGTACTAAATTCCCTGGATTGTGCAAAAATTTGCACTGAATTTCCAGCAAAAACAACCAACTACCGTTAAAAAGTTTAGTGTCAAAATAAATTTTTTGTATTGATGTATTAAACTGATCCAAAGTCACAAAATCATTTCATCCGAAGTCACAGTAAAAATATCGATTGTTGCCAAAAAATGCTGTTCTTTTGAACTTTCTATTCATCAAAGAAAATGGTTTTCACAATAACATTACGCAAATCCAACATTAAGTGGAATTAAGCACTGTTTTCAACATAATTATTAGGGTTGGGTATCGTTAGAAATTTTCCGGTTCCGATTCCAGTTTTGCCTAACAATTCCGATTTTATTTAAATGAACTATTTTTTTTTTTTGTACTATTTTACCTTAATTGAATGTAGTGTTGCTGGAAGGTAGTAAGTAATGTTGAGTAATGCATGTCAGGAGATGGTGTGATGCAATGAGTGGTTTCCACATTTTTAAACATTTAAAATGCATGAAAATATTTTCTATCTCTTTGTTTATCACTCTTGAAATGACCTGTACACTAAATAATCTAACCCTCATACTTACATAACAATAGCAGTCTATTTATTTAGTGGTCCAAGTTGAAGTCAGTATGTATATTAATGACAATATGGGACAAATATAATGTAATTTAGTGGCGGCAGGAGCTGCGTGCTGCCGGTACATGTACAGTCAGACAAAACAACGTGCACATTTATCAAAGACGCGAGTGCGCGTACAGTCGTGGAAAACGATGTGTTCGGCAGTTAAAGACGCGGCGCGTCTGTGGAGTGCGCGTCATGGGAAACAATGTGCTCAGTAATTAAAGAGGCAGGGCGGCGTTTCTGTTATTTGGTTTGTGACATCCTTTACGGGAAATGCTGGTGCAAGGCTGCTCACAGCGCTTGGTCACGTGTTGCACCAGAACCGTTTTCGGGAACCGAAACTTAGAAATTGCTCACGGTTCTGGTTCTTTTAAAAAAACAGAACCGGTTCTAAATAAGAACAATATTACAGTTTTACTGTATTTTTGATCAAATAAATGTAGTCTAGGTGAGTATAAAGGACTCTTCAAAAACAACTTTTTTTGAAGAGCGAAAACCGACCAAAAACTTTTGAATGGTAAGGTACATGAACCATTTTAAAATGTTCAGCCACTATTAAAGCAAAAAAATATTCAAGTCTATATGAACGCGGAACAAAGCGGTCCACGGACCATGTTGAATGTTTATATTGCTATGAAACATGTCAAAGCTCCATTTTTGTAAGGAAGTTTCAAATGTATTTCAGCTACACAAAAGGTTTGGAATAAAAAGTGCTGTGCTGCCATCAATCTTGCAATTATTTGTATCTATGCTGTGAGCCACTGCAGATATTTTGGTGGGCATGTCCAAAACAAAGAACACTCTCAAAAAAAAAAAATGACAATAGCGGAGAAAGCACTGATTGATATATATATAGTATGTGATATACAGAAGTGCACTACGGTTGCTACAGCCAGTAGGTCAGAGCACAGACACGATGACACACTGTTAATTTGATCTTGTTAAAGTCTTAGACACTTAGAGAACAGATGCTGACTCAAGAGTTATCTGCCAGTAACTGATCCTGGATTGGAACTGCACACCAATTAAATGTGATGAGTACTGGAACAATGAGGAACAAGTGATCAGTCTGAAATGTGACCGATTGCAGAGATGTTGACAAGCGCTGAATGAAAAAGCATTTTACCTTAACACAGGGGAGAATGTGTGTCATGATGATCGTCTCTCTACTGTCCTCTGGCAAATTTTCACAGAATTCTGAGGATAATAATCAGTTAGGGTCATCACAATAAGAACATTTTCAGAAAAATGCCAGTGTAATTTCATGATTATCAGAGAATGCACTCTTGAGAGCAAATATACAAATTAACTCCAGTCTAGATTTGGAGAGAAAGGAAAACTTGAAATCGCATCATATGACCCCTTTAAGTAACATGCAGTCTTTGAACCACAGTTTGAAATGCCAGCTACAAACAAAACCCACTCAAAATCCAAAGCTGTTTATATGACAAAAATATTAAATATTTTTAATTCCTTAAACAAGGAACTGACTAAACGAAAAATTAAAGAAAAAAAGAAGCAAATTTCCGCAAATACAAAATTTGTATATAAATCAGTATTTTTCGCCAACATGTCACCTTTTTCTGAAACCTGCTGCAACTTATATTCAAAAGCAACTTATATTATGCAAACATGCAAAGTGCACACATTTGAATTTGTGCCAAATAAGAGAGGTACGTAAGTTTATTTGTACAGCACATTTCCAACACACTGGTAGTTTCAGTTGCACTTTAAATAAATATATGTTTAGGCTTGGTGTTTATAATAAATGCCACTTTAATTTATGTTTTACACTTACATTTTTCATTCCTATTCTGAATGTCATTTAATTTCAGTGATTTATTGTGGAATGACGGAAGCTTAAATACATGTTTAAAGTTTTATTTACCAGTATTTTACATTATTTCTGTAATGTAATAATAAAACATGACATACACATCTGTTTTCTTTCATATACACTCTCTCAAGAATGCAATTTTGAACTATGCAACTTACAGAAATGTGCAACGTATTTTACTGAAAATATATTAACTACAATTATTTAAACCTATTTTGCAAATTAACAGATTTGAACTGATTTGCAAATCAACATCATGCTCATATATTATAGGGCTGCGTTGGTGCTTTTTCTCACCTTTGACTTTGTTTGCAGCAGCAGCACGAACCTCAGCCTCACAGTCTTTCAGAAGGTTCTGGAAGGCTGGCACTAGGTCATTCTTTGTGATTTCTGGACCCACAGCTTTCTGCAGCTGTAAATTCACAGAGACAAGCATGTCACTTCATATTTCCATTTCACAGTAGCACTTCAGCGTTTCCTGCAGACTCAAGGACAAAAGCCACTTCCGGAGCATGCTAGGATACAATCAAGGCTATTCTAGCACTGCACAAAAGATGTGGTACATAATTCTCATTTCTAAAGCGGGTCAAATTGCCATTGCTCAAACCCAGGGTATTTCTAGGTATTTTTATCACTGCATTCAACATTTCTTTTCCTGTAAAATATCTGACATTACAAGTGGCTCAGGATAATCCAAAACCATCCGATGAAATGACAAATATTATCATATTATTATGGAAAGGAACTGCATTTAGGTCAAGTTGCACAACAATGAGCAGTGTGCATCAGTGCAGGATTATAGCGAGCAGCAGGGCTATGAATCTTTGGGTAGACAGCGAATCGATTCGATTCACAATTCATAGGTTTTCGATTCGATTCAATGACGATTTTTGCAAAATCAGAACGATTCGATTCGCAATTAAATCCGATTCGATTCGATTCTGCATTCTTTAAGTGCATTCACAGGATTATTTAAATGCTTCCCCTAAATTCTTTAAATGCTTAGTCAGGGGGCAAATTACACAGCAGCCTTCATGGTTAGAGAACCATAGGTTAGAGAAAGAAAAAACACATTTGTCCATTGTTAGATGCTAGTTTAATGATGCTATGGCATGACATGGCATATGTAGAAATTTATGTAAGCCAAAATGGGGCATAGCCATCATTTCAGAAGTGACAGAAATGACAAATACAATAATTTTATGTATGTATTATTATTTTTTTTTTCATAAATGGTTTTTATTGTGTTTATTGTCTTAACGTTTCACCAGTTCATTCTGCTTTTTATTCAGCTTAGCTGTAGCGATAGATGCCTTTGTCCATATTAGGCATTTCTTGGCACGTCTTAAGTTCTTTGAGAGCGCGATCACTTCTCTTTCAAACGAAAACATCTTTATCTCATTTTCATAAAATAAAATGCTATAGTATTTAACTTTTCCTCTCTATCGGCGAATGATGATTCTCAAAGAAAACGCGCCCGATGTCTGTTTGCTATAGCAACGAATGCTACTTTCATGCATCTAATTATCAGATAAACCCTTAAACTCTTATTTCAAGGTTGTTGTTAATGCTGTGGTTATTTTAACAGTTTAACACATCAGCTGCTCAAAAAATGTGTCAGTGAGACGAACTGAGCACGAGCGCAATCTTGTGACAGTCACAGGCGGTAAATAGTGGAGTGTGTGAAGGAGAGATGCAATGGCACGAACACTGTTCAAGGTCTCCATTAATTCGTGTTTGTAGTCATTTAATGTGTATATATTTTGAAAGCATTGAATCGCTATAGAAATCGCGATTCACTCGATTCTTAGCGTTTTAAATCGATTACTGTCCGAAATCGACGATTCACGTTTCAAGATCGATGCATATGCATCGTCAGGGTTTGTAAACGATGCATCGAGAAAACGAGTGATACTCTTGCAGTGAATTCTTATGAGGTGTCATCCTGAAACTGCGATCCAGCTGTTGAACCTTAGCACTGATATATAACAGAGAAGAGGTTTCCAGGTAGCTTATATAACATTAACAATATAAAACCAAGTTAAAGGGTGCACAAATACACATCATATAGCAGTGATTGCTGCATCGCTATTTAGTGGTAGAGCTCTGCCAATACTGAGACAACATTCATTTATGAACCGCACAAGATTTAGTGGTTTTTATCAGTCAGACAAGTCTTTTACACTGCAAGTCTTGATGCACAGATCCGATCTTTTATTCGTTTTTTTGGCCTGCCTGTTTACATTCACTTTAGACAAGACTGGTAACCGATATCTGTGTTTACATTCATTCCCACCCCAAAATGATCGTCAGTGATCGCTTTACTATGCGCATGATAGACCCTTGGGTTTTGAATGGCCGTGCTATTAAAATTATTTATATAATTCACATGGAGTGGCCATTATTATTTGTCTGCATAGACAACAGCTGTCATGAATGTTCTGAAGCACAAAATTTGACTGAACAGATGAAGACCGGAAGATAATGGTAATTTTCATGTTATTTTATCTAAAGCTCATTAGATGTAGAATTCTAAAATGAAATAAAGTAGCACTGTAAGATTATATTTATTTGAACAGACTTGAAGGAATTAACAAGAGCGAGAGAGTGAGTGGAATAATAGTGAAGCTTGCTGGTTTAATTACAAAAACAGCTAAGCTATCACTTCATTGCTGAGAAATATAATGTAGCTTTGTAAAAATATAACAAAGCTTGATGTATTTATAAAATTCACAGCGCAGGGGTTAAAAACGAGCTTCTGAATGTTGCGCAATTTCTTGCCTATATGAAGTTCCCACCTCAATAAAATGGGAGCGCATACAGCATGCCAGAATTAAAATGCTATCTTTATTGTCAAATGTGTCGCCCTTGCATTGTGGTGGCTTGGAGTTCTGAGGGGAATCGGATATGTGTGTTTAAACGTAGGTCAGATATCCAGATATCACACAGGTATCTGCTTTAAAACCACATTTTAAAGCAAAAAAATAAGATCTCGACTCAGATTTTTATGTTTACACGTGCAACAAATTCCAATGAGAGTAAAAAAAATCTGATTTTTTTTGTGCTAGTGTAAATGCAGCCTCAAGCTCACAATACAAGACAGAGGTTTAAAGCTGGTTTGTTTAAAAGTACATTTTTCACAAAGATTTTTAAAAGCACAGCCATTTTCAACTGTGATAAGAGATGTTTTTTAAACACCAAATCATGTGATTTTGAAGACTGGAGAAATGGCTGTTGAAAATTCCGAACTACGTCCGAACTGATTGCACTGTATTTTATATATAATCATTTCCTATTTTTAACTGTTTTAAATTCATTTTAAATAAAATGTTAAAAGTTTTTAAATCGCTTGTTTTATTGTTGTGATTATTTTTTATGATTATTTTACTTCCTTTTATGTAAAGGAATGAAATGTGCTATATAAATAAACTTGCCTTGCCTTTTTGCCACCACAGAAATAAATTATATTTCTAAAAATATTAAAATGGAAAACACTTATTTTCAATTGAAATAATATTCAACAATATTACTGTTTTTAAATAAATGCATTCTAGATCTCTTTGGTTTTGAGACTTTAGTCTTTGCAACTTCAGGGATCTTATCTATGCACAATCAGCTTGTAACACTCCAAAGAGAAAGGAAAACTTGAAATCGCATCATATGACCCCTTTAAGTAACATGCAGTCTTTGAACCACAGTTTGAAATGCCAGCTACAAACAAAACCCACTCAAAATCCAAAGCTGTTTATATGACAAAAATATTAAATATTTTTAATTCCTTAAACAAGGAACTGACTAAACGAAAAATTAAAGAAAAAAAGAAGCAAATTTCCGCAAATACAAAATTTGTATATAAATCAGTATTTTTCGCCAACATGTCACCTTTTTCTGAAACCTGCTGCAACTTATATTCAAAAGCAACTTATATTATGCAAACATGCAAAGTGCACACATTTGAATTTGTGCCAAATAAGAGAGGTACGTAAGTTTATTTGTACAGCACATTTCCAACACACTGGTAGTTTCAGTTGCACTTTAAATAAATATATGTTTAGGCTTGGTGTTTATAATAAATGCCACTTTAATTTATGTTTTACACTTACATTTTTCATTCCTATTCTGAATGTCATTTAATTTCAGTGATTTATTGTGGAATGACGGAAGCTTAAATACATGTTTAAAGTTTTATTTACCAGTATTTTACATTATTTCTGTAATGTAATAATAAAACATGACATACACATCTGTTTTCTTTCATATACACTCTCTCAAGAATGCAATTTTGAACTATGCAACTTACAGAAATGTGCAACGTATTTTACTGAAAATATATTAACTACAATTATTTAAACCTATTTTGCAAATTAACAGATTTGAACTGATTTGCAAATCAACATCATGCTCATATATTATAGGGCTGCGTTGGTGCTTTTTCTCACCTTTGACTTTGTTTGCAGCAGCAGCACGAACCTCAGCCTCACAGTCTTTCAGAAGGTTCTGGAAGGCTGGCACTAGGTCATTCTTTGTGATTTCTGGACCCACAGCTTTCTGCAGCTGTAAATTCACAGAGACAAGCATGTCACTTCATATTTCCATTTCACAGAGCGTTTCCTGCGTTTCCTGCAGACTCAAGGACAAAAGCCACTTCCGGAGCATGCTAGGATACAATCAAGGCACTGCACACACTGCACAAAAGATGTGGTACATAATTCTCATTTCTAAAGCGGGTCAAATTGCCATTGCTCAAACCCAGGGTATTTCTAGGTATTTTTATCACTGCATTCAACATTTCTTTTCCTGTAAAATATCTGACATTACAAGTGGCTCAGGATAATCCAAAACCATCCGATGAAATGACAAATATTATCATATTATTATGGAAAGGAACTGCATTTAGGTCAAGTTGCACAACAATGAGCAGTGTGCATCACAGCAGGATTATAGAGACCAGTGAACTCTTTTGAGGTGGCATCCTGAAACTGTGATCTAGCTGTTGAACCTTAGCAGGGAAGAGGTTTCCAGGTAGCTTATATAACATTAGCACTATAAAACAAAGATAAAGGGTGCACAAATTCACATCACACAGAAGTGACTGCTGCATCGCTATTCAGTGGTAGAACTCTACAGCAGCCTTCATGGTTAGAGAACCATAGGTTAGAGGAAGAAAAAACACATTTGTCCATTGTTAGATGCTAGTTTAATGATGCTATGGCATGACATGGCATATGTAGAAATTTATGTAAGCCAAAATGGGGCATAGCCATCATTTCAGAAGTGACAGAAATGACAAATACAATAATTTTATGTATGTATTATTATTTTTTTTTTCATAAATGGTTTTTATTGTGTTTATTGTCTTAACGTTTCACCAGTTCATTCTGCTTTTTATTCAGCTTAGCTGTAGCGATAGATGCCTTTGTCCATATTAGGCATTTCTTGGCACGTCTTAAGTTCTTTGAGAGCGCGATCACTTCTCTTTCAAACGAAAACATCTTTATCTCATTTTCATAAAATAAAATGCTATAGTATTTAACTTTTCCTCTCTATCGGCGAATGATGATTCTCAAAGAAAACGCGCCCGATGTCTGTTTGCTATAGCAACGAATGCTACTTTCATGCATCTAATTATCAGATAAACCCTTAAACTCTTATTTCAAGGTTGTTGTTAATGCTGTGGTTATTTTAACAGTTTAACACATCAGCTGCTCAAAAAATGTGTCAGTGAGACGAACTGAGCACGAGCGCAATCTTGTGACAGTCACAGGCGGTAAATAGTGGAGTGTGTGAAGGAGAGATGCAATGGCACGAACACTGTTCAAGGTCTCCATTAATTCGTGTTTGTAGTCATTTAATGTGTATATATTTTGAAAGCATTGAATCGCTATAGAAATCGCGATTCACTCGATTCTTAGCGTTTTAAATCGATTACTGTCCGAAATCGACGATTCACGTTTCAAGATCGATGCATATGCATCGTCAGGGTTTGTAAACGATGCATCGAGAAAACGAGTGATACTCTTGCAGTGAATTCTTATGAGGTGTCATCCTGAAACTGCGATCCAGCTGTTGAACCTTAGCACTGATATATAACAGAGAAGAGGTTTCCAGGTAGCTTATATAACATTAACAATATAAAACCAAGTTAAAGGGTGCACAAATACACATCATATAGCAGTGATTGCTGCATCGCTATTTAGTGGTAGAGCTCTGCCAATACTGAGACAACATTCATTTATGAACCGCACAAGATTTAGTGGTTTTTATCAGTCAGACAAGTCTTTTACACTGCAAGTCTTGATGCACAGATCCGATCTTTTATTCGTTTTTTTGGCCTGCCTGTTTACATTCACTTTAGACAAGACTGGTAACCGATATCTGTGTTTACATTCATTCCCACCCCAAAATGATCGTCAGTGATCGCTTTACTATGCGCATGATAGACCCTTGGGTTTTGAATGGCCGTGCTATTAAAATTATTTATATAATTCACATGGAGTGGCCATTATTATTTGTCTGCATAGACAACAGCTGTCATGAATGTTCTGAAGCACAAAATTTGACTGAACAGATGAAGACCGGAAGATAATGGTAATTTTCATGTTATTTTATCTAAAGCTCATTAGATGTAGAATTCTAAAATGAAATAAAGTAGCACTGTAAGATTATATTTATTTGAACAGACTTGAAGGAATTAACAAGAGCGAGAGAGTGAGTGGAATAATAGTGAAGCTTGCTGGTTTAATTACAAAAACAGCTAAGCTATCACTTCATTGCTGAGAAATATAATGTAGCTTTGTAAAAATATAACAAAGCTTGATGTATTTATAAAATTCACAGCGCAGGGGTTAAAAACGAGCTTCTGAATGTTGCGCAATTTCTTGCCTATATGAAGTTCCCACCTCAATAAAATGGGAGCGCATACAGCATGCCAGAATTAAAATGCTATCTTTATTGTCAAATGTGTCGCCCTTGCATTGTGGTGGCTTGGAGTTCTGAGGGGAATCGGATATGTGTGTTTAAACGTAGGTCAGATATCCAGATATCACACAGGTATCTGCTTTAAAACCACATTTTAAAGCAAAAAAATAAGATCTCGACTCAGATTTTTATGTTTACACGTGCAACAAATTCCAATGAGAGTAAAAAAAATCTGATTTTTTTTGTGCTAGTGTAAATGCAGCCTCAAGCTCACAATACAAGACAGAGGTTTAAAGCTGGTTTGTTTAAAAGTACATTTTTCACAAAGATTTTTAAAAGCACAGCCATTTTCAACTGTGATAAGAGATGTTTTTTAAACACCAAATCATGTGATTTTGAAGACTGGAGAAATGGCTGTTGAAAATTCCGAACTACGTCCGAACTGATTGCACTGTATTTTATATATAATCATTTCCTATTTTTAACTGTTTTAAATTCATTTTAAATAAAATGTTAAAAGTTTTTAAATCGCTTGTTTTATTGTTGTGATTATTTTTTATGATTATTTTACTTCCTTTTATGTAAAGGAATGAAATGTGCTATATAAATAAACTTGCCTTGCCTTTTTGCCACCACAGAAATAAATTATATTTCTAAAAATATTAAAATGGAAAACACTTATTTTCAATTGAAATAATATTCAACAATATTACTGTTTTTAAATAAATGCATTCTAGGTGAGCATAAGATACTTTTCAAAATCCTACCAGCGCCTAACTTGAACAGTAATGTAGTTATGCCCATGAGGAGAATTATGGGTGAAAAGCAACCCCGCTGCATGAAAATGGAATTTTGTGATAAACACTTGGATTTTCCAATAAAATTCAATTACATATAATTAACTTAACGCATGATTTGCTTTTGGCTTACATCAGAGAATTTGTCTGCAACCATGTAGCGAACCCTCCAGGATTTGTCCTCTGCTGCCTGGCGCAGAGTGGGCATTACCAGAGTTTCCAGATCCTCTTGAGGCAACAGAGTGGCAATGCTGACACCAGCCTCCACAGCCAGGAGACGAACAGAGTCCTGCGGTGATGTAAATGTTTGCATTCAGATGTCAGAAGAAAACACTTTGATATTTGCCATACAATACTGCTCCAGCACTAGTTACATAAACACAATGAAAACATTTCAAGCCTCCAATGGTCTTGTCATGCAACATGTGCTCAAGAGACTTTAGCTGTAGTTTGAGTAATGACGGAATTAGACTGTGTATATTTCAGTGAGTATTACTAAAACCAGACCTGTTCATCAGATGCCAATGCAGTGAAGAGAGAAATTATGTCACTCTTGACATACTCCAGCTCTAACACTTTGGCAAATTCACCCAGCTTGGAGGCGGCTGCACGGCGCACCATGGGAGTATCATCAGAACACAGGGTACGGAAGTGCCTGAGGAGAGATGATACATGTGTTAACACATTTCCAATTAAACAGAAAAAGAAGACAATGAGGTAGTGATTTTCCTTTCCACTTTGGTTATTGGAACATTAACACTCCGTAACTATAATTACGTTTAGTCTAAATGGCTATTCACACTGAGAGTGAATAATTATTACCACAATAAACAATACATTTAAGCAATATATTCCTATCGAGCCATTCGCACCAGGGACAAAAATCCTGATGTCAGAATGTATTACAGGTTCTGTACAAAACTCAATAAGATAGAAGCCAGCTGGAACCCTGTTTTACAGCTGCTGATATTGTCAATACAAAGAACATGCAACGGACACAGAAAGAAGTGATGTGAAGTGGGAATACATTTAATATACATTTTAAACTGGTGTGAATATTGTGTAATCTGTTAAAAAATATCTCCAGATCATGTTTTACCCCAAAAAGAAAAACTTTTAGTAAATTATGCCGGTTTTAGCACCATCACTGTAATGCAAAAGGAAAAAAATCTATTATCAATACTTCAGATTTAAATGGCAGTATTTCTTGTACTGCCTTGTATTACATCTATCTTTTTACTGTAATACCTTTATGTACTTGCCAGAATTAACAGTAATTAGACAGCAATGAGAATCACTTTTGTGGTTTCCCTAACGGGTGCCTGAACCGATACTTTTAAAAAAGAGGCACAAAAAAAACCATGGATAACATTAATGAACATTAAAAATATTTAAAATATATATACTAGGGGTGGGAATCACCAGAGGTCTCACGATACGATATTATCACGATACTTGTGTCACGGCACAATATTGTTGCGATATTCTGCGATATATTGCAATTTATTACCTTTTTCCAAATTCAAATTATGTCCCCAAAGGAAAACTTTGACATCTGTTTGAACTAAACAGAAACATTTCTCAGTTTGTTTATCTCACTTCAGTTTTATTGTTGCAGTGCAAAATGGAATTGTCAAGCAGACAAACTGACCAACACTTTCATGAAAACCTGTCATAAATGTTGTATGTACCAGGCAAACTCAACTATTTGTATTACAGTCTAATCTAGTCCACCTTAACTAAATGTAAACAGGTACGCACTGCTGTGCTACTACAGGTATTTTGAACAATGCAACTTGAAATTGTACTAAAAAGTTGTGCAGACCCTTCAGCAATTGGGGCATTTGAAAGTAAATTACTGTTAAATTTAAATTAAATTAAATAAAACATGTAGTCTTACATCTAGGGATGCACCGAAAT
>NW_015542356.1:1303293-1323815 GCF_001515605.1 Sinocyclocheilus anshuiensis | reverse complement strand
GCACTTGAAATTATGACGGAGAAAATTTCCAGCGCAATAGACGAGAAACTGGGCCCGCTAGCAGAAACTGTGCATAACCACACTCAACAATTAGAGAGCGCAACTAATCGGCTAGACGAGGCGGAACGGAGAATAATGGCGGCGGAGGCATCTTCGGAGGATGCGCAAGCTCGCGTATGCACCCTCGAAAAACAAGTCGCTGTGCTAAATGAACACATCGATGATCTGGAAAAGAGGCCGGCGTAAAAACATTTGAATTCTAGGCCTTCGTGAAGAGGTGGAGGGTACAGATGCTGTTGTCTTTCTCCAGACGTGGATCCCCGAATTTCTAAACTTGCATGCTAAGGGCGGTCGCATTAAGATTGAGAGGGCGCATCGTACGTTGGCTCCAAAACCGGGTGCTAAGGACAGACCGCGGCCGCTAATCGTTCGGTTCCATAACTACGGCGACAAGCAGAGGGTTCTCGATGCCAGCAGGAGACTGTCAGGGGATGGAGATTTGCAGTACGATGACAACAAGGTGTCATTTTACCAGGATTTCTCCGCCTCAGTGATACGGAGGCGTAAAGAATTCAACGCAGTTAAACAGCGACTTCGAGAGATGGGCACCCGCTACGCGATGCTGTATCCGGCCAAGCTACGGGTGACTATTGGAAGCACTTCTAAAGTCTTCGAGAAAGTGGCTGCAGTTTCACAGTATTTGGACAAGAATGGATCGAGCTCCAATACCTGATCTTCTTGCTGCCGTATGATAGGCAGGTGCTGAACTAAATTGCTTTCACGTTCTGTATGCCTGTACTTTTATATGTAGCTATACGAATCAAGGCTTGAGTACTTTATTATTATTATTGTTCCTTTATATTGAGTGATGAGGGGTTGGTTTTATAACTTTCGTGTGTATTCCGGGTGGGTGGTTCTTAAGAGACTTATCATGGGTGTCTATTTCTTCTGAGCACTGGAGGTACAGTGAGAGGTTGGACTTCGAGGTGAGGATCTGTCCCCTAAGAGATAAGGGGAACTGTCCCCGATTTTGTTTTTCTTTTTTTTCTTCTTTTTTTATTCTCTTGTACTTTCTCTTCTTTTTTCCATGTTGCCAGTTTGGCTTGTTCTGATATGTGTTTGCAATGACAGGGCGTCGATCATAAAGATGTTTGACGGGGGGAGGGCACTACCTTATTCATTCACTATTTGGTGTACGTTTTGGCTGTTAATGCACTCTGAATTAACATGAACTAACAGTGAATAACTGTATTCTCATTAACATTAAGAAAGATTAATAAATACTGTAATAAATGTATTGTTCATTCATGATAGTTAATACATTAACTAACATTAACTAATGGAACCTTATTGAAAAGTGTTACCTTAATATTAAATATCAATATATTATTTTTATTCACTTCTATGCAACAGAGTCAGATATAAGTTGTTTTGTTTTTTGACTAATCCAAATAATGTAGTCCTACAAAGCTATTATTATCAGAGCATATGAGCAGAGCATAGCGTCACTGAAGGTACTGCGCAGTGACGAGGAGAGTGAAACATGCGCGCTGAACACTGTGGGGCAGGGCATGACGCGGCGCGCCATATATATTATTATTATTATTATCATTATTATTATTATTATTATTATATGTAGCCTATATTTTCGGTGCATCCCTACTTACATCCCCTCCTTGTTTACAAATCCGAAGTAACTCCATAGATTCGATTTAAACACGGACGGGGCTTTCCTGACAACTTTCCGCCATGCCGCCCTCTTTATTTTACTAACTTACTGCATGCTGAAGGTGACCCAGCTGACCTCACCAGAAAAAACTCAACACCACCATCTAGTGGATTGTAAAGAAATTGATTTTATTATTCTACCAAATAGTATAATAAAATAACGATACTTGGCATCCGTGTATCGATACAGTATTGCCGCGGAAAATATCGCGATACTATGCTGTATCGATTTTTCCCCCCACCCTTATATACATAGCATGCACATGCTCCTCGGATGCTCTCATTTCCCGAGTTGTGCTTCCTTTACTCTAATGCTAATAAATGTATTTCATGATCTGGGTCATTATTTAATACAAAACAATATTTAATACAAAACCACACATAATGTTTCTACTGTACAGTATCTCTGTCAATCACTCTGATATTTAGTTAAAATGAGTGAATTGACTGAGTGCTATCTGTCACTGTCTTTAATCAGTTCTGTGACTGTATCGTATGCCACATGCACTGTAATATTTTTATATTAAATATTACATTTTCAAATGAAAATAGCAACATGATCGTTTTATAAAGTATGCGTTTTATAAAGTATATTTCAATCGATCGCTCAGGCATTTAAGTGGCACCGAAATCTGCATTCTGATTCGGTTCTAGTACATACCGGTTACATAGGTATGGGTTTCGGTACCCAACCCTAATAATAAATACTGCAATTTATTCCACAAAAAAGTACTGTTAATTTTGAATTCATGGTGACTTAAAAAAAAAAAAAGTGAGTGTAATCTGTATTGGTCATTTTTTAAAGTGCTTCTTCAGTGTGCTCTTAGTGTGAACAATCCTGTATTTAAATGTATCAATGTTTCCAAAATGAAAATGCAGTATTACAACAAAACATTCCTCACAAATATATTAAACTTACTGGCGGATCTCAGCTTTGACTGTACTGGACACTCGTGGGTAGCAGACGCTGAAGAGTCCGCAGGCAGAGGTACGTGATGTGAACCAGTCTCCACTGGCCAAACGCTTCACCAGAGGCTCAAAGTGCACTTCCAGGTCCACTGGAGAGTGCTCATGGGAGATCTTCCGCAGGGACTCCACTGCCTTGTCTCGCACCACTGTCTCTTCAACTGTAGCCAAACTCTCCAAAGGGGGCTAAAAAAACAACAACAACTCGTAAGTCAGCAAATAAAAAGCAAACTAATTCAAAGCAGGAATTATTTCATTTAGTCAATTTCAGTATGAAATCAAGTCAAAAAGCTTACAAGGAGACAATGCACATATTCAGGGCCTCCAACCAGCATGGTGAAGTTCCCCAGTTGTTCAGCAAGAGCAAGCAGAACTTCATCCTCATCATAGATGGTATCTGATCGATCACAAAATGAGAAATTGAAAGCTATGCATGAGAAGAATTTACTACACCTAAAATATATCTTTTATGGTCATTTCAGACAGGAAAAAAAACACTTACCTGTGAGGAAAGGCAGAAGTTCAGTGCGTGTTCTTTCGACGCCTAGAGCTAAGGCGATGGTGGACAGTTTCTTAATGCTGTTCAATCGTAACTACAGTGGATAAAGGCAAGAAATCCGTTAGAATAGAGTCTTGATATATTTGATTGTAAAGCAGCTGATTGCTGAGGGACAAAACAGACTATTGGTAATGTTTACAAATTATGCAATTTAAATGATGGCTTGATCGATGACAAACTATAAAAATAATGACATCTTTCCCAATCCATTGAGACCAGTAAGATTACACCAATTATGTCCTTCCTTGATTCCTATAATTATCACAGTCCTGTATCTTTATAATGAGCGCAAAATGAGCTCACCTTTTGGTGAAAGTTGTTAATAATCAGTTCTGGTGTATTTTAAAATTGCAAACAAAATATGGAATAGATATTAAAGGCAGTAAATATAAATTAAGTTATCTGAAAAAACATGAAGTGTCACTGAAAAAATCTTATCGCTAGCGGTTGCTTGAGGAGCCTTTCGCTGAAATGACCAACTGTGTCAATGTGTAGCGAAACTATTCAACATTCATACTTATTTTGTGCTTTATACTTGTAATGAAATATTGTGATTCTCTGTTTAAGTAAGCGAGTCAATGACATAACAGTTAACGTTAAATGACATAACAGTTAACGTTAAATCACAGAACAGCTAACGTTAGCAGTGTTAGCTATCACAAACAGCTCTGCGTCACACTGTACTCACACAGGAAACGAAGTCATTTGACATAAATCAAGTAATACGTTTGGGTGTGCTAAATAGCATGCTGGTGGCTTTATCTGTCCTTGAATTTGATATATAATCTTGTAGGATCTGAATTACTGAATTATCTTTTAGTTGCTAGCCGGTTTGCTAAACTAGGACAGGCCCATGTTACCGGTTGCTGTTAGCTATTCATGTCAGAATCAAGCCTACGAGTTCCAGTCTATTTCTCAAACTAGTAGTCTGTGTTAAAATACGTATTTTCTTTACCTGAACATCTTCATTTCTTAATTCGTCAATTAGCACGGCAATAGGGTAAAGAGAGTCGTCGCTGTCTGCTCCCGCCATCTTGGATGCTAAAGGCTGCTTAGCTAGTTCCTGCTACGGGGTTTCTCACAGCTGCCTGGAGACAGCGCACGAGCCCAGCACACTAAAAACAGCGCTCGAGCCCAGCCCAGCACACTGACTGTAGTCATATAATTTTCTGCAAAATAGCTGGAGTGATTCACTATCAAGGTACATTTAATAATTTAAAATTGTTGCATATATTAATGTATTTTGAGACTAAATACTTAATGTTATTAAAACAACAGTTTTCAACACCTGATCCAAGGGGTTGTGTGCAGTGTTGGGCAGTAACTCTATTAATTACTATTAAGTTAACTAGTTACAGTAATAAATAGGGTTGGGTATTGTTTGAATTTTATAAATTCCAATTCCTATTCGATTCTGCTTGTCGATTACAGTTCTTATCGATTCCCAGTTTCGATTCCAATGTGGTTAAAAAAAATGTCAAACATTTAGATATCAATTTATTCGGTGTCTCTTTTTGCAAAACATTTAATTGCTGCTGAATACCATAAACAAAAATTAGCCCGCGACATAAAAACTGGACTCGATTAAGAGCTGTTTGTGTGCAAAAAAAGAGCTGCATGATTCTGGATAAATTTAGACTTTTTTTTAATGGAGGTTGTAACGTTAATTCCCTTTCAAACGTTCACGTTGTGTATGGGTAAACTCCTGTTTACTCTGTTACTGAAGCCTGATTTGTTCACGTTTTTGTAGCTGCACAAACCAATGGCGCTTTAGCCCGCCAGAACGCAGTGCCATTTCATCAGAATCTTCTCCTTCAGCGACGAGAATCATCTCTTCGCTGACTCTGCAAGAAGCCGAAGAAAGAAGCCGGAAAGAAGCTCAACCCGCTCGCCGCCATCGAAGAGCCCCGACAGAAGACGAGTCTCCCCTGCGGCCATCCGGCGCTTTCTAAAAGAACAAATTAGAGCAAATTTCCAGCGCACGTTGTTGCAAATGTCGCACCGCGAGTCAGTCAGACGGGCACAGCGAGTGTGTCGGCCTGCCTGGGCAGCGCCCACGCAGAGGTTGCACTCGCTGACGGCTCATGTTCTCATTGCGAGAATATGAGTTTGTCCAGTCTCCGCTCGCATATCGCCTTCTTCACTGAAGGTGGTACCTCCGGCTCTGCTCTCCCATTTTCTTTCTCTCCTAAGAGAAAGAAACAGCGGAGCAGTGGCTCTCTCTCAATGGGTGCGAGTGGTGTCACATCGGCCCAGTGCCCGTGTGCCCCTCTTTCTCCACTCCAACTCGTTCTGCCGGTGTGCTTCATATGAGAGGATCAACGCCCCTCCTCTGCAGTGAGTGGCTTGGTTTCCTTTGGCGCTTCCGAGGAAGAGATTGCCGTCGACGACTCGATGTCCTTGACGGCGTCAAACACTGAAGGATGGTGCACTTCTGGCGACGATCCCGAAGCCCTCTTTTCATCCCAACCATCTCTGCCGAAACCGGATAGCGAGCTGATCCGTGTTCTCTCCAAGGAGGTGGAGGATTTGGGTCTCGAGTGGTCGGCTCCAGATGAGCCCGCCCATGGCCTTTTAGATGCTGTCAGCCGCCTTCCCGCCAGAGGCCCACCCCGTTCTTGACTGCGATTCACGAAGAACTGACCAAGACGTGGTGCACCCCCTATTCGGCCAGAGTTAGCTCCTCCTCCTCAGCAGCTCTCACCACCATTGACGGCACTGAGGAAAAAGGCTATAGCAAGCTCCGTCCTCTGGAGGGGGTGGTAGCTGCTCACTTGTGTCCGCCCTCCGCCCTGGGATTAAAGGCTCATGCAGCGCATTCCCTCGAAGCCCTGCAGCACCACTTCGGCTCTGGCCAAAAAATGGGCATGCAGCGGCCGGTCAGGCCGGATCGGCGTTGCATACGATGGCAATCCTACAAGTGTTTCAGGTCAAACTTCTCTGTGATATGGACAAGTCTGGCCAACATCAGATTGCTTTCAAAGAGCTGTTCACAGCAACTGATTTGGCTCTGTGAGCTACGAAAGCCACAGCTCAGGCTATCGGCAAGACCATAGCCAGTCTGGTGGTGTTGGAGCGCCACCTTTGGCTGAACCTCACTGAAATAAGGGACGCCGAGAAGATGGACGGGTTTGCACAGCGCTTCTCAGAGGCTCATAAGATGTTGCAAGCGCTGCGTCACTTCCTCCCTAAGCACTCTGGTGCTGCGGCCGCTAGCCGCCAAAAAGCCCCATCCACTCAGCCCACAAAGCCGGTGCCGCCTCAGCCTCAGAGGTCTGAGCCCGGGAAAAGCGTTTTCCTTACCCGAAGCGCCAAGGCCCACGCCCTCGACTAGTGCTGGACCCTGAGCCCCAGAAGCCGTCCTGACCCATCAGAAAGGAAGAGGAAAGGGTCAGTTCTCGCCTCGGCCGGAACTCCCTCAAAAACAGCTCGCTTTCACTCTCCATCCCTTCGAACACCTCTGAGTGATGGAGTTTTGTTGCCTATGGGTCACGCACTGCAGGTGCAGCGTGTATCCAAATGTTTTACCGCTGTGATAGCGGATCCAAATACTCAAAAGGGCGAATTTCCTCTTCCCACATTTACACACGCAGATATCAGTTCCCCGCCCCCTCGCGGACAACTTTCATTCGCAAAATTAGATCCACTTGCATCCCGGTTCAAGGCCTGGGCAGCCATACCGGGCGTGTCAAGCTGGGTTCTAAAAACAATTTCAATGAGGCTACTCACTTCATTTTGCTCGCAGGCCACCTCGTTTCAGAGGTATTATTCACACTTCGGTTCAGGACGACGAACACGTTCTCCAACACGAAGTGCAAACACTGCTTGCAAAAGGTGCTATAGAAATAGTACCTACAGCGAACAGTGAGTCAGGCTTTTATAGCCGCTACTTCCTCGTTCCCAAAAAAGATGGCGAGCTGAGACCAATTCTGAATCGCTCGCTTATGCGCCGGCCATTCAAGATGTTAACTATCAAATAGATCCTCCGAGAACTGTATTTTAACAGTGGACCTGAAAGATGCTTACTTACCCCAATCATAGGCTATTCTTGAAATTTGCGTTCGAGGGAGTGGCCTACCAATATACTGTCCAAACTACCATTTGGACTGTCTCTGGCCCCTCGCACTTTTACGAAGTGCATAGATGCGGTAGGCTTGCTGCGATAGACGGTGTTGGTGGTGATTCCAGTGTTAAGCCGCAACACCGGTATGTCACTTTCCCACCACGGCACCGTCCCCCCACCGTCGTTTTGATTTTTATAGTAATAAAAATCATTTAGTTCAGTTAGAGAACAGACATTACAATTAAAAACTGGACGCGGCTGCTCAATACAGTGTGCCGAACGACAGTCGCATCACAGATTAGATTTCATTCACGTGAGGAGAGTGAGTCGAGCTGACTGACAAGAAGAGTGAGGTGAGACAGACAAGACGATAGCGGAAGATTTAGTTTAGAAACGAAATGCAAAAGCGCCTTGGCAATATTTGGAAATATTTTGGAATTATATTTTTTTAAACATTCGTTTCTTATTTAATTGGTTCCACAGTGTTTGCTGATTTTCAGTTTTGTATAACTAGGCTATTTAAACTTTGTGTAAGTTATTTGTTGTTTTATATTAGGCATAGCCTATAGAATGGTGTATTTTGATTTATTTTGTTAATAAAATGTCTTTTTTTTATATATAGGCTAAGTTGAGTTTGAAGTTGTATTTTCAACTTCAAACTCAATGTCCCCCATGGTGATACCGGTACTACCGGTGTTGTTACATGTCGATTAACCGGTGGGGAAATTTCCTCACCGTCACAACCCTAAGATGCGTCTCTTTCCCCTCAGAGGCAGATGGGAATCCGCATACTCAACTACCTCGATGATTGGCTGATCCTGGCCAAATTAGAATGGGAATTAATCACTCACAGAGCGCTGTTACTCAGCCACTTGGAGCGCCTCGGGTTGAACATCAACCTTCTGAAGAGTAATTTGTCACCCAGACAGTGAGTGGTCTTTCTGAGGACGATTTTGGACTCTGCCCAGATGTGGGCTTGGGTCACGCCAGAACGGTCCCTGACTATTCAACGACTGGCGGCGTCCCTAAAACCGGGAACGTCTCGTCCCCTCAAGGTTTTTCAGCGGCTGCTCGGCCTCATGGCGGCAGCCTCCTCTGCGATTCCCTTGGGCCTGCTTCACATGCGGCCTATCCAATTTTGGCTCAAAGCCAGAGTCCCGTCCCATGCTTGACGCCTGGGCCGCTTTTATATCAAGGTAAACCATTGCTGTATCAAAGCTGTGGCCCCTTGGACAACTTCACGCCTGTTTCAGTCCGGCATACGGTTGGGACTGACCTCCAAGAGGAAGGTGGTTATGATAGACGCTTCCAACTCAGGTTGGGGAGCTTTGTTGGAGGGCAATCCGGTGTCCGGCTCCTGGTCAGCCCCGGAACGGCACCTGCATATAAACTGTCTAGAGCTCCTAGCTGTTTTTCTGGCCCTGAAAACCTTCCTGCCGGCCTTACGCGGGCACCATGTCCTGGTCCGTTCGGACAACACGACAGTGGTAGCCTACATCAATCGCCAAGGCAGTCTGAGGTCTCACTCCCTTTACAGGCTGGCTCGACGCGTCTTATTCTGGGCACAGAACGAACTCCTTTCCCTAAAAGCGGTTCATGTGCCGGGCAGTCTGAACTATGGTGCAGACATGCTGTCCAGAGGCAATGTGGCTCCAGGAGAATGGACCCTACATCCTCATACGGTTCAAGAAATCTGGTCTGTCTTTGGGAAGGCAGAGGTAGACCTCTTTGCCTCAGAAGACAGCTCTCACTGCCCAACTTTTTTTCTCGATACAGCGAGATGCTCTGGCCCACGATTGGCCCAGTGCTCGCCTGTACGCTTTCCCCCTGATAGCCCTGCTTCCGCAGGTCATCAAATGGGTCAGGGAGACAAAATGCTCCGTTCTCTTGGTGGCCCCACTCTGGAGGATCCAGGCTTGGTTCCCTGAGTTACTGCAGCTGCCCTGTGGCCGATACCACTGAGACGAGATGTTCTCTCGCAGGTAAAAGACATGATTTGGCATCCCCGGCCAGAGCTGTGAAGCCTTCATGTATGGAGCCTCGACGGGAGCTTACGCAGCTCCCAGCGAGAGTGAGTGATACCATTTTAGAGGCTAGATCACCGTCTACAAGACGCCTTTATGCCCTCAAATGGTCAGTCTTTCATGACTGGTGTACTGCACGAAGCCTGGACCCGGTATCTTGTGACGTGTCCCACGTGCTATCCTTTCTACAAGAGTTGTTGGACAATGGGCGCGCCCCTATCGCAGCGAATTATTCCCTCGAAGCTGGCCATTCGATCAGCAGAAACGATCTGATCGTTAAGTTCTTGAAGGGCGCCCGGAGATTAAACCCTCCTCGTCCTCAGACCATACCGATTTGGGACTTGTCAATAGTCCTTAGGGCCCTAAGGGGTCCTCCCTTCAAGCCACTACATTCGGTCGACCTACACCCTTTGTCGCTGAAAACCGCTCTGCTACTGGCACTAGCATCGGTCAAGAGAGTGGGTGACTTACAAGCACTGTCAATCAGTGTTTCCTGTCTGGAGTTTGGGCCTAGCGACTGTAAAGTTGTCCTCAAGCCTAGACATGGACATGTTCCAAAGGTGCTCTCAACTCCGTTCAGAGCCCAGGTAATTACCCTTCTGGCACTCCCCGCTGCAAATGGTGAGCAGGGTCCCAATGTTCTCTGCCCCGTCAGGGCCCTGAGAATATATATTGAACGCTGCAGCCTGTTCAGACAGTCGGAGCAGCTTTTCGTTTGCTTTGGAGGCCGCTCTAAGGGGCTGCCGGTTACAAAGCAAAGACTATCCCACTGGATAATTGATGCTATAGCCTTGGCTTATGCCTCAGAAGTTTTGCAATGCCCCATAGGTGTGAGGGCCCACTCCACTAGAGGAATGGCCTTCTCCTGGGCTTGGTCCAGCGGAATCTCTATTGGTGAGATATGTGAGGCCGCCGGCTCGTCGTTGCCGTCCACGTTTGCCAGATTTTACAGCCTAGATGTCCCTGCTCTCCAGGCACGGATTTTATCGGCTTAAATTGTTTAAACTGCTTATTTCTCCCTATGGTGGAAATAGCTATGTCCAAAATCCTCAGCTACGCTCAGGACTCAGTTTGTCTCATGTTTTCTAGCGGCCCTTAACATAAGTGCTCCAGAACTGGGCTCGCAGAGCAGCCTAGTCTGCTTCTGCTCATAGCACGGCGTGATTGGATTCGTTCCCCATACACAGCATGAAGTGAACGTTCGAAAGGGAACGCTCCGGTTACTGACATAACCTCGGTTCCCTGAGATAAGGGAACGAGCGTTGTGTCACTTGCCGTGCTTATAAGCTGCACATGAATCGAGGACTGTCGCTTCAGTCGAATGATTCTGATGAAATGGCGCTGCGAGCCGACTCATATACACTTTGGATTCGCCCTTTCTGGGGGGCTAAAGTGCCATTGGTTTGTGCAGCTACACAAACGAGAACAAATCAGGCTTCAGTAACAGAGTAAACAGGAGTTTACCCATTCACAGCGCTCGTTCACTTATCTCAGGGAACCGAGGTTACGTCAGTAACCGGAGCGTTCTCTCACAATTCTGAAGAAAAAATAGTAGACAACTAAACAAAATGTCATGGAATTTATGAATGGAATAATTCAATGACTCACTCAAGATTTACTTGTTTCATTGCTGGATGAATCGGTGTTTTTAATTAATCTCTTGAATGAATGATTCAAAGACAAATAAATTTTTAACAGTCCCTTTTCGCCACCTAAAAAAAAAAAAGATTCGCACAGAATTGATAGGTGGAATTTTAATTTTAATTTTTCAAAAAGTATCTTACCTTAAGACCTTAAAGCTGCAGTCCGTAACTTTTTTTGGTTAAAAATTATCCGAAATCAATATTTGAGCAAGTACATAACCAGCCAGTGTTCAAAACTATCACCTTACTTTAGCCCGATTCTCAACGTTTAGTTTATAATAATGTTTTCGAATTTGAGTGGTATGGGTAGGTTTTCACGGGAAATTCGAGCATACTGCCATGTCATTACGTCACCATGATGTCTGTAAACATAAAGAAGTTGTCCTGGCTACTAGGCTATCGCATGTGAGGATCCTGCAGGTGGCGGATCGTTTATAGCCTTTTCTCACAGCAGCTAGAATAATTAAATGTATCATTTTGATGGCGGATTGTAATCCAGAAAGGATTATGTGTTTATGAAACACGTGTGAATGAAATTAAATTATATTCCAGTTATAAATGTGCTTCTGATATCAGATAGCCTGGGATTACAAAAGATTTGTAGTTTAAAGACAACCAGTTCGAAGGGAGCATAATTAGCTTTTTGGGTTAAAAGAATTTCTTAATATGAAATTCGAATGGTATGACAATTAGTGATTAGACTGTATAGAAATTTAAATCTACACGATAATACACACTATACTCATAGTCACGCAATGCTGATGTTGTTAACATTAATAATTTGAGAATAAAGTATAATAATAATAATAATTTGCATGGTTTGCAATAATTTGAATGTGATATGAGCTAACCGATCTTTAGATTAAATCACCATTGGTAGCGCGATTTATTGTAATGCTTTTTTCCTCAGTTGGTCAGAACAAACGTGGCAGACTTGTTACTTGTTCAGATGACAATATACGGTGAAAATACTTATTTGGGTCATATATTCCAAGACATAGGCTAAAATCTGTGATTGTGAAGTACAGTAAATATCCACACTGGTGCAGTGACTGACTGCCACACATACTCCTCAAAACATTAGATTCATCCACGCTGGAGCCGTTCCGGTGTTGTGCCCAATTCTGACCCCCTGCCAGATCATTACCCCCCTAGTATTGGTAGGTTTAGGAGTAGGTGTGGGGGAGGGGTTAGGATTAGGGGTGGGGTTATGATTAGGCAATCAGGTAGCGACTTGAACGAGGTGGGTAATAATTTGTCAGGGGGTCAAAATTGGGCAGATAATTCTTCGGAAGATAATTCTGCAAACAGCTGCAAGGTTGCAGGTTTTCAAACAAAGAGGCAAAACTTACGGACTGCAGCTTTAAGTATCCGATTAGATATCCGACTGGAATTGGAATTGATTTTCGATTCCCAACCCTAGTAATAATATTACTTTTTGCAGTAAAATAGTAGTGTAACTAATTACTAATAAGATTTCAGTAATAATATTACAGTATCCATAAAACAGCTAGTTCCTTTCGATGCTTCAACCCTTACTGATTTAAAGTCCAACAATCCAATAATTCCTAGATTTATTTTCATAATTTTCACAAATTGCACAGGCACATGAAGTCACCAGTGCAACAGGCATATGTAATCTCTAGCATCATATGGCTTGCCCACCCACTTGCCTCTGTTCCTGATATAAATTGTATAAAATCTTTTTAGAGAATGAAACATTTTCTTATGAACTTATATGATTTATTTTGATAAAATACATCATGGAATATAATCGTATATGGGTATAACAGAGATTTTATAGCTATAATTAGCTTCAAGCTTCACATGATTAATGAGATTACACTTTTATGTAAACGTTAGACTCAAGATCCACTGTGGTCATAAAGGCCATCAAAACACTGCTATGTTGGCAGAGGACAAAAATGTAGTATATTCTAGGAATAAGAATAGCTAATTGTTGACCAATTGTTGACTGGGAACCAGTTGAGTCCTCTGCACAATGTGACTTTGCTGCAGCCTGAAATTGAACTGCTGGTTTTGTCTGGCCAGAGGAGAACTGGCCCCCCGACTGAGCCTGTTTTCTCCCAAGGTTTTTTCTCCATTCTGTCACCGATGGAGTTTTGGTTCCTTGCCGCTGTCGCCACTGGCTTGCTTAGTTGGGGACACTTAATTTCCAGCGATATCGTCGACTTGATTGCACAGATACTATTTAAACTGAACTGAGCTGGATGATGACTTCACTGAATTCAATGATAAACTGCCTTTAACTGAAAATTTAGTGTTTACCGTTGTATTTTTGCATTAATGACACACTATTTTTCCTAATGAATGCTGTACAGTTGCTTTGACACATTCTGTATTGTTAAGAGGAAATAGATTTGTTGTGAAGTATGTGGAGATTTGTTTTGCAAAATATGCTTGTATAGTGCCAAGATATACACCATTTGTTTACTAAAAACAGAATAATAGAGGAGTTCTTAAAAAATACCTAGATAAGACCTTATAAAACACTTAGATAAAAGGTTATTAAATACTCAGAAAATGATTAAATAAACGGAATTATTCATGCATTATCTGCAAAACTGGTTATTTTGAATGTGTATTTAAATTTTATTTAAAATATCTAAAGCATTTACCTATGGTGACAAATTCTATCACTAATTACTATAGTCTATGTGGGCTCTTTTTTCCATTTTATTTACACAGTTGATGTTGCACTTTTGTTAAAAAAGTATGTTGAGGAAGCATTTCCTATTTCATTTGTTCTAAATAATGAAATAGGATACTACCACTTTTACTATTCTGCAGTAATTGTATACTGTGCAGTGTACTCGGTTTGCACATTTTCTGTATGCATAGAATACTTAAGTGACATTTGCTAAAACATCCAGGATACAACCAGAACAGCACACTGTAAGAAATACTGCATCCCATGATGCACTGCACCCAACTTGACGTTTCATTTCCAGTGTCATGAATGAACAAGAATGACTTTTAATCAGTTTGTTCTCTCATCAGTGTTATTATTATCATTAATAAATAACAAATTAAAACTTGCCAAAAACCATATGGACATATGAAATCTAATACAAAAAAATACTCAAAATTACTAAAACTTTGAATTAAATTAAAATGAAAATTAAAAATATAAAATAAAATCTGTCAAAATATTAACAAAAACGAATGGTATATCAATGATACTAAAGTAATACATTTAATAATTTAAAGCTGTTGCGTACATATTCATCTAATATATTTTGAGACAAAAGACTAAATGCTTTTCAGTTTTATTGAAGGTTATTAAATCAACTGTTTTCAGCACCTGATCTTTGAATTAAATTAAAATGAAAACTAAAAATATAAAAAGAAAATCTAACTCAAAATATTAACAAAAACTATAATGATATACCATTATATGTCTTTCTGAATGTGCACTACAATCCTTACATGCATAATTTGAAAACGTGATTTCCATAAACAAATGTATAAACAATAACACAAGATAAAAAAATATAAAAAAAGAATCAAACCCATTTTGTTAGAAATAGGGCCATGAGAAACTCGATCATTATTTAATATGCACAGAAAATGTATTGTATGATTAAATGGGCTTGTGTCTACCATCTGTTCTGCATTCAGTTGCTAATTCGTGTTCAATTAAAACACACTGACATCCATTATTCATACTAGGCCTGCTTTTGTTAGTTTGCGTTTTAAAAAAAGATGGTGTTCATCTTCACATAAGCAACGATTGCACTGATCCGTCTCACCCTATTAAGGTGATTTGAGATGTAAAACTGCTCTTGTAGTTTCTTTTGTTGTTGTGCATGTTTGAATTCAAGTGGGAAATCAGTATCAGCATTAAATGACATCAATCTGGAACCCTGGATACAGGACACATTTTCAGGCAACGCTCTGTAGCAGGAAGCTGCTTCACAAAATAGCATGTTTATGACCAAGGGCAGAGCCACATATAAAACAGCATAAAAACAGCTTAGTTTTAAAAGGCAGAGTAATTCCTGGTTTTGGCCTGTCGTCTGCCGACAGACAGCGCCAGGTGGCTGATCCTGCCAGGATGGAGAAGCAAATGGTCAGGACAATACACTTACCTGATTTCATCATATCTGAGGCTTTGCAGATGGTGGATCACTGAACTCAATGTGGACTTGACATGTAAAGAGTGGAACAGACAAGATCTGAATTCCAGACTGATCAGGTTTTGTGCCCCGACTAATAACGATCAAACAAGCTTTATACATGCACTGCATTTAAAAAAAAGAAATTATATGCTAACTACCATCCAAAATATGTAATGGTTATATTAATTTAATAATTGACTCAGTTATATATATCTATACATATATTTTTTTTTTTATACGTTCTATTTTGTTTCTTCATTAGAACAGATTTGGAGTAATTTAGCATTACAGCACTTGCTCACCAATGGATCTTGCAGTGAATGGGTGCCGTCAGAATGAGAGTCTGTCTTTAACTTTAAACTGTCGCTTCTGGCCATAACCCATTATAATGCTACCTCCATGCAGTGATAAAGTTCATCCCCTGTTGTTCTCGTACAACTCACAACTTCTTGTAAACGGTGCCTGATCTGTGCATATTTCTCTCCTGATTCAGACGAAATGGCTATTTCGCTAGAGAAAGCAATGTTATAGAGCAGTGGTTCTCAAAGTGTGGGGGGCACGCTTTTTTAATTAAAAAAGCATTCATTTTACATAATGTTTAGTGTAATTATTTGGTAGTCTGAGGTGGGATGGGGATTCGAGGGAGGGCAGATTTTTTTATAGGTTTAAAGGGGGTCGCGACCAAAAAAGTTTGAGAACCACTGTTATAGAGGACTCATATTTTAGCCAGAAGAAGCAATGGTTAAAACGTCATAATGTGGATTTGTTTCTTAACACATACACAGCTTTTTACATCACAATATATTAATTAATGTACAGGAGTTGTGGATTATTGTGAAGTTTTTATCAGCTGTTTGGACTCTCATTCTGACGGCACCCATTCACTGCAGATGATCCACTGGTGAGCAAGTGATGTAAAGCTAAATTTCTCCAAATCTGTTGTGATGACGAATCAAACTCATCTATACCTTCAATGTCCTGGGAGTGAGTAAATTTTCAGCAAGTTTTCTTTTTTTGGGGTGAACTATTCATTTAAGAAATTAATCAGTCATTTCACAATCACAAAAAACTTCCCTGTTATTTAGTTTTTTATGAATGTTGGAACCTTGTATATTATTTTAATTGTAATCAATGTTACAAACATTGTCAAACCAATACATCTAAACAGACTTTTTACACCCCAAAAATGTTGGACTTTTATGCACGGATTAGTATAATGGCATTAAAAATTTGCAGCTTTCTTAAAGCACAGTAAATTTGTAAACATCTGAAGTTCTGGATCGTTGTTCTGCTTAGCTGTAAATCACATTGAAAGTATGAAGCATAGAACAGTGTCCGGAAAACTATGTCTCATCTATGTTTCAGAGGGGTTCTGCATCATAGTGTATAGCATCAATGGAAGGATTTAAACAGGATCAGAGTTCCCTGTAGTGTTGTGGGGCTTAACGTCGTCACTGTAGACAGCTTAATAATCCCACGAGCCACACATTCATTGCCCTCAGCATGTTTACATACACCCACAATCTATCCACCACGGCGTACCTATTTTCTAACCTACAGAACCAACAATGACACACGGGAAATGATGCGTGTTTCTGGGCGATGCTGTTCAGTGATAAATCTGAGCCTCTGGACCCCAGAACTGTAGCACTTAACTCAAAAACATCATGAAAAAACAGCCATCTCTATTATTTGGGGTTTCTAAAGAAAGCTTAGTTATACAAATGTAAAATGTCACTTGACACTAAAAAGTTGTTTTTTTATTTTTTGGAAAGAGACTGTGGTGGTGGATTTCCATTTGTACGTCAAGAAGCTTTTAATTAATACTTTGTTATAGAATCTTTCTTGATTTTTCTTACTTTATACACACACACACACACACACACACACACATATATATATATATACACACACATATACATACATATTTACTATTAAATATTTGATAATTTTTCAAGTAAAATAAATATTTGTGTTTTTTACAGTATAGCAAAACTGGGACATATTACATATTTACGTATTTAATGTTTTATTTTTATTATTTAATTTGTGATTTTTTTATAGGAAAACATTTTATAAAAATATGATTTTTAATTTTTTTTTGCGCAATAATACTACTACTAATAATAAAATATTTACTTTTTTAGAACAGAGCAGAAGTAGGAAAAACATTTACATATTTAAAATATATAAATGTGATATTTGTAGTAAAAAAAATCTAATTTTTACAGCAGAGCAAATCTAGGGGAAAAGGTTTACATGTTTGAAATTAAATAGAAATGTGTGATAATTTTTAGATTTAGTCTAGTTTTAAATAAAAGTTTTTTTGAACAGCAGAACTAGGATAAACTTTTTATATTAAATATAAATATATGATAACTTTTAGATGTTTTTTAAATTTTTTTTTAGATTTTTTTTTTTTTTTTTTTGGAGCAGAGCAGGAAAGAAAAATCCCTGATTTAAAATTTTACATATTTCAGTGACTGTTTTAGACTTGGAAATAACACTTCCTTGATGCTTCTCGGCTTTCCGAGATGATTTCTCTTGAGATGGCACAGCCACACATTAAGACAACCTTCTTTTATTTGACTCAATCACAGTTAACACTGATATGATTATGATGACAAACATGATTTGGAATGTAAACACTCAATAGTCCTGGTCTGCAGTCTGACCTCACAGTCAATGTCCACATCTACCGATGACGGAGCTGGAGAACACCGAGAGAGTTTTTGGTGCAACTTTCATCCTGAGATGCTGAGGCTGGCAGGACAAATGAACAGAAGTTCAGCTCTGGATGGATGGATGGATGGATGGATGGATAGATGATGACACATGAGATCTGGTTTGGGTCTGCACTCATGTTCAGTTCATGTACAGTTCATTGTCCCAGATCAAGGATGAGGTGATAACAAACGAGGGACCTGTAGTCCTTAAAGGGTCGTCTAAACAGAAATCTTCTGAAACGCTTCAGAAAGACGCAGAGAAGACCAAGCAGGAATAAAGGAACAGAGGGAATGGAGAGAAGATTATCGGGAAAGATGGGTAAGGCATCCATGCTCTGTGCTGGAACTGTCCAGGATGGGCAGCACCACTGAAGTCTACAAACAGGCCGATACTGCATTGCTTGATAGCCAAGATGGTCAAACAAACTCTGGCATATTCATACATTCATTCACTCACACACACACACAAACACAATCACACACGTGTGTGCACAAAAAGAGTTTAGGAGGAACACCTTGGGACCAAATGATGAAGCACTGCAGGAGCTTTTTGACTGCGCTGAAGGAAAAATAGCAGGAACGGCAGGTCAGCCTTGCACTCTTTTCCGGGTGTGTTTGGGTCGTCTCGGTTTGAGGATGACATATCTGTTGTAGGTGGTGTACTGCTCAGACAGAAATGGGATAAAAAAGGCCCTGAGCAATCTGGAGGACCTGTGTGGGAGACACGAAAAGGGAACAGCACCAGGGTCATGAACAGCGAAAAATAGCGTAATATGCACAAGACGGTCTACAAAATCCATCATTTTAGATCCACTTTCTTTAAAAATAAAACATTTCTACATTTATTTCTTCATGAATAATGACACCCAGAAATAATTACTGATAAACTGGGTCAAGGATAATCTCTCTTAGGATGATCAGACATCCAGTGTCACAACAATTTATGTTGAGCACTTGACAAAGATGTCATAAGAACACAAGTATCTTTAAAAGAACAAGGGGGCCCTCTAGTGGGCCCTACGATTTTCAATGATTCTTTACAGTAGTATTCATCACTCTGCATGGATTATCCACAAGAATCTCTTGTACATTTAACAAATTTCCACGCGTTTGATGAATGTCCATACTCCACACATAAAGACTTGCCTAGTAGTGTCTAAAAAAGGCTTTTCAGCAATAATGCTCCACTCCTCTTTGTTAGTGGCATATCGTGGTTCACGAGGGGCTTCTGTTTCTGTTGCCAGATCCACCAGGTAATGACACTGCTTCAGTTCTACCTGAGAGCCAGAGAACATGGAAGTACTTCACATACAGCTGCAACAATGACATATGCAGACATATGTAAAGATTTTGGATAAGTAACACTAGTTATATTTCTTTGAACTGGTGTAGAGTAAAAAAATATATATATAAATAAATAAAAGGGGTGTTAAAGATCTCAATAATTGATTTTCCAAAGTAAAAATGACATTCAAACTCTTTAGAGTGAAATTGATTTTTACCATTAACAAATAAAGAGGAACTACTATGGGGAGGAAAAGTAAAATCACTGTTGATCTTGATTCTTTAAAAAAAGAAAACAACAGAGTGTCCTTTTACACATTCAGCTCAGTTATTAGGCTTTACAACCTTGCAATGAGTCAAATGCCAAATTGAGGTGTTTGTAGTGGAACGCTCACGTATCGTGACGGCTCCTCAAGATTCTGATCATTCATGTCTGATGGGATTATCCAGGTGGCATCAGGACCCATGGCATATGGCTTAGGCAACTGACCCCTGAACTCTGACTGGATGAACTGTAAGTGCCAGCTGCAAAATAAGACTATACAGTTAACAGTTAATATATATTATAGATCTAAAGTACCGTTCAAAAGTTAGAGGGTGGTAAGATTTTTTTTTAGGTTTTTGAAAATAGTTTCTTATCTTATCCTACGGCTGCATTCATTTGATCAAAAATATCCCAAACTGTAATATTGTGAAATATTATTACAATTTAAAATGTTTTATATTTCAGTATATTTTAAATGTAGTTTATTCCTGTAATGGCAAAGCTGAAATTTCAGCATTTATTACTCCAGTCTTCAGTGTCACATGATCCTTCAGCAATCATTCTAATATGCTGATTTGCTGCTCAAGAAACATTTCCTATTATTATCAATGTTGAAAACAGTTGTGCTGCTTAACATACACTCCTACACTCTTACCAGCACTCACACACATCATCAACACATATCTTCTCACAGGCACTTTCCCCACTGCATTCAAGCAGGCTCGGGTAACCCCACTGCTCAAAAAACCTACATTAAACACTTCACTTACAGATAGCTACAGATCTGTCTCTCTCCTTCCATTCATAGCGAAAACCCTCGAACGAGTTGTTTTCAAACAGGTATCATTGTTTCTTTCACAGAACAACAAACTGGACGCTAACCAGTCAGGTTTCAGGAGTGGCCATTCAACTGAGACTGTGCTAATGTCAGTCACTGAAGCTGTGTGGATTGCAAAAGCTGATTCCAAATCATCAGTTCTTATTAATCTATCTGCTGCTTTTGACACTGTCAATCATCAGATCCTCCTGTCCGCCCTCTCATCACTGGGCATCACAGGGATTCCACTTCGCTGGTTTGCAGTCTTTCTCACTGGTAGGTCTTTCAGGGTGGCTTGGGGAGGG
>NW_015542356.1:1301464-1301832 GCF_001515605.1 Sinocyclocheilus anshuiensis | reverse complement strand
TCATCACTGGGCATCACAGGGATTCCACTTCGCTGGTTTGAATCCTATCTCACTGGTAGGTTTTTCAGGTTGTCCTGGGGAGGAGAGGTATCCAAAGCACATCAACTGGTCACCGGGGTTCCTCAGGGATCAGTTCTTGGACCCTTCCTCTTCTCCATATACACTACATCACTGGGTCCCATCATACAGGCACATGGCTTCTCCTACCATTGCTATGCTGATGACACACAGGTCTATCTTTCATTTCAACCAGATGATCCAACGGTAGCTGCACGGATCTCAGGCTGCCTGGCGGACATCTCAGCATGGATGAAAGAATATCACCTACAGCTCAACCTGGCAAAGACTGAGCTTCTTGTCTTCCCGGC
>NW_015542356.1:1282238-1297998 GCF_001515605.1 Sinocyclocheilus anshuiensis | reverse complement strand
ACGGATCTCAGATCTCAGGCTGCCTGGCGGACATCTCGGCATGGATGAAAGAACATCACCTACAGCTCAAAAGACTGAGCTAGGGGATCAGGCTATCCCTGAGAGTAACGAAGCATGCTGCACAACTTCTTGTCCAGGCCCTTGTCATTTCTAGGCTGGACTACTGCAATGCTCTTCTGGCTGGACTTCCATCAAGCACAATCAAACCTCTACAAAAATTCAGTGCAGCAGCACGACTGGTCTTCAACGAGCCCAAAAGAGCCCATGTCAACCCTCTCTTTATCTCCTTGCACTGGCTACCGGTTGCGGCTCGAATCAAGTTCAAGACATTGATGCTTGCATATAGAACAGCCACAGGCTCAACACCCGCCTACTTCCACTCACTACTACGAATCTACATCCCCTCCAGAAGTCCGAGATCTGCTAGTGAGCGACGCCTCGTGGTACCATCACAGAGAGGCTCAAAATCACTTACATCCCCTCCAGAAGTCTGAGATCCGCTAGTGAGCGATGCCTCGTGGTACCATCACAGAGAGGCTCAAAATCACTTTCCAGAACATTCTCGTTCACCATTCCTGGCTGGTGAAATGATCTTCCCACCCCTATCCGGAATGCTCAATCCCTGACAATTTTCAAGCGAAAGCTGAAAACTTATCTCTTTCGACGCTACTTGACTTCATCCTAAATTTAAAATTAAAAAAAAAAAAAACATCGTCTTTCTCTTTATTTATTCTATCCCTTTCTAGCTTGTACTTATTTGAACAAATGCCTGAAACTTGGTATTGCGAGCACTTCCTGTGTCTGTTTGCCTCATTAAGAAGAATCGCTTTATGTATTCCCCAACTGTAAGTCGCTTTGGACAAAAGATTCGTCTGCGAAAAGATTAAATGTAAATGTTAACATTTGTTGTGGAAATAAGTTTTTTCAAAATTCTTTAATGAATAAAGTTCAACAGAAAAGCAGTTGAAACATTTATTTGAAATCTTTTGTAATATTATAAACGTCTTTACTTTTGATCCATTTAATGCATTCTTGCTGAATAAAACTATTAAGTTCTTTAAAAAACAACAAAAAAAACTAGCTCTTTGAACGGTAGTTTAAATTTATGTGCAGTCTTTGAGAATTTAATTAGAATTCAAACTCACTTGTTGGGCAGCAGAAAGCTGCTAGGGAAGCGGTACCACTCTTTCCCCACACAAATATTGACCAATCTTCCCTCTGGAACCGTGTGGATTGTAGGATCTTTAGCAATGCGATGAAATTCTGGATACAAATCCAGTGGAGCATGATAGCCTTAAAACACACAGCAACCCCATGTGAGAGACATCACAAAAGCAGTACTTTACTGCACAAGGTAAAGAATATGATTTTTATCATTCTGTTTTATCATCAACTTCATCTGCCAGCTAGATAACTCTACTGTGAGGGCAAATTTCAGCAGAACTGGCCAAAATCTCTTGGTCCCGCTCTCTCAACATCCTTACCTCTGAAGAGGGCCACAGATCGGGACAGCGAGAGCACTCCAAACAGCAGCACAGAGCCGAGAGCCAGCCAGTTGGATGAGATGGTGTAGTGCTCCAGATGGTAGCGCTGGAATATGAAGTGATAGCATTTCTACATGGATAAACAGACAGAAAACAGTTTAAAATGGGAAATGATTTGAAGTATCACATTCATATTTTACACAGGTTTAACAGCAAACTAATTTGCACAACATTGAGGAAATATGCCAATAAAGATGTGCAGTTGTCCATAGTTTTTGGACATATACTAATGTTTTGTTTTGAAAAGTTTCAGTTACACTACCATTCAAAAGTTTGAAATCAGTACGATTTTATTTTAAATACATGACTACTTTTATTCAGCAAGGATGCATTAAATTGATCAAAAGCGACAGTAAAGACATTTGTTACAATTCCTATTGATACCAATTTTATTTCAATGTTTAATTTTTTTTTTTTTTTCAAATAAATGTTCTTTTGAATTCTTAAAAAAAAAAAAAAACGTGCATCACTCTCCACAAATATTTTAAACAGCACAACTGTTTTAAACACTGATAATTAGAACTGTTTTGTTGAGCACCAAATCAGCATATTACAATGATTTCTAAACACTGACACTGAAGACTGGAGTAATGACTGCTGATCCAGCTTTGCCATCACAGGAATAAATTACATTTTATTCATTTTAAAAAAGAAATAATATAAATAATAAAATTTCACAAAATGACTGTTTTTACTGTATGTTTGTTTAAATAAATGCAGCCTTGGTGAACATAAGAGAATTCTTTCAAAAACAAAACAAAAAAAAAAATCTTACAGACAACGAAATTTTGAACGGCAGAGTAAAGAAATATCATGGTAAATGGATATGCTAATCATTCAGTACCACTGTATCACAATCAGCAAAAAATTCAGTCTACTGTTTCTAACCTGCAGTGATGATAGAGCCACTGCCCCGCACAGACAGATGAGAGGGTAGATGGGAAACAGAAAGCGCTCCTCTTTATGCGGACGAGTGAAGAACACCAGCATCCACAGGTACATAGGTGACAGGGTTAACCAGTATGGCCGGCCGAGGTTCTGAACTGCAATTTATACAGATTAACAGACTGTTCAGAACGTTACATGCATATCACAAAACAAGTCAAAGATAAATCCTTCTTACCATTGAATCTTTGGAGCAGTGCCTCCATAAGTGCCGTGAGAGGAAGAGAAAAGAGGGCCAACACAAATACAATGTTGAAATTAAGGAAACCATTCACAAAGTAGTAATGCCAGGGCTCTGTGCCTTTAAGAAAGAAAAAAACATTGTAATGAAAAAGTACTTTCCTGTAAACAATTTTAGTTTATTTTTAATATGAGTCAATATTCTTTTCTAAATGTATATACAAATGATTTGAAGTTTACCATAAAGATCGGGCCCATGAGGAGTGAACATGTTGTATAGTATTATATTCAGAGGAGCAATCACCAGCTTTCCATAGTAGTAGCTGTCTACTACAACAACAGGGACCTACAGAAACATGTAACGATAAGTGTTATCATATCAGTATAATACACCGAACTTGGATATTTTTTAATTTTAAAATTCCATTTTGTTATTGATGGAATCTCAGGGTCTCAAGTCAGATAAAAAAGACACAAAAACAATTCCGTATCCACAGAAATCAATGAGTTTCCCAACCAGAAAGAGGAGCAACGCCACCAGAGTCCACGTGATAAAACTCTTCCACTTCTTCTTCAGAAACAGCAGGTCAAAGGCAATGGGTATGCTGCAACAACAATCAGTAAAAAAAGCCTAAATTCACATAGTTGGCTGATCAGGATTATTTCTATGGCTTTTCACCAAATCCGAGTAAATATTGACTTTGTTGAGTAAATGAAACATAGTAACTAGCCATATTCATTTATAAAGGAACTACAGTATAATAAACTACAAGACCTACAGTCTTACAACCACTTTTTTATTATTATTTTTGGAGGCTTTTTGCTTTTTATTGGAGGGAAGTATAGAGTAGACTGGATAGCAGTGGTGGGAAAGAAGAAGTGGGATGAGGACATGACCCTGGTCGCAGTCAAACCTGGATCATCTACCTGCTGCTGAACATGTAAATATTCACAATTCTGATCAGTGGAAAAAGACCCATGTTTGAATAGGTAACTGATTAAGTCCTATCATAAAACTGCAGACTTAAAAGTTACATTAGGTGAAACGGTAAAAGGAAGCATCTAGCAAAAGTTTTTTTTTTTTTTTAAAGTCTTATGCTCACCAAGGCTGCAATTATTTAATCAGTACATACAGTAATATTGTGAAATATTATTATAATTTAAAATATGGTTTCTATTTTAATATATTTTTTAAACGTCATTTATTCCTGTGATGCAAGGCTGAATTACTCCAGTCTTCAGTGTCACATGATCCTTCAGAAATCATCCTAATGATTTGATACCCAAGTAACATTGTTAATTATTATAGTGCTGCTTAATATTTTTGTGGAAAAATTTTTTTCAGGATTCTTGGATGAAGAAACAAAAAGAAGTGTCAGAAGAACAACACTTATTTTAAACAGCATTTTTTGTAACAATGTAAATGTCTTTACTGCCACTTCTGATCAATGTAATGCTAAGTAAATGCATTCTACATGAAAGTAATAGTTTCTTTTTAAAAATCTTACCGACCCCAAACTTTCAAATGGTAGTGTGTACTGTAAGTATCAATTTATGTTAAAATATTATTATTTTTAAATATTTATTTTAAAATGTTGACTCAGATTTATCAACCAGTCGTGAGCAAATAAAATGCATGTCTGGGAGAAATGTTGGATTAAATGGATTAAACCCCCAAAAACAAAAATGTTAGGGTAAAAAAAAAAAAAAAAGAATTCTTAAAATACGAATCAACCAAATACTTATTCTCATAAGGATAAAAATATGCATTTTAATATAAATACAGCAATACAAGTTCATGTCAGATGAGCAATATTTATGGGAGGACATGATTTATTTGTGGTAGAAAATATTTTGGACCCTTCTTGTCACTCTACATATAAAATATTGATTATTTCTTACCCCAGCAGGGCACTGAAGGGCCAGCCCACTATGGCCCCCGCTGCAATACCCAGCACAGCCAGACTTGGGCGCCCCTGGAACCAGCCAGTCATAGCTACCACTGTACTGTACATACAAAACGCACTGGGGAGGAAAGCTGCACATAGCAAACACATTAACCTGCAGTGCATTCACAAAATTATGTCAAAAAAGAAAACGGGAAAACAAACAGTTGTCATCTAATTTCCTCTGATCAACCAGATAAGTCAAATATGAGCCACTGATCTGACTCACCTGCAGAGGAGCAGAACATCCCTGCACTCAAGACTAGGAATGCCAGCAGAAGCCGGCCCACATGCAGGCCAAACTTTTTACACACAGCCCTGTGTCAATAAACCACATTCGTTGTAAGAGTCACCTATTTTAGCCCAATGCTGATGTAAGGTGCAATACATAGTAGCACTTACTTGTAGAAGTAGAGCTCACACACACAGCAGGTAAAAGCTAGCATGCAGCGCAGGAAATAAAACACAAGGACCTGAATGGGAACAAAAGAATCCAAAAAACATATTAGTCAATTTGTACATGTCTAAGCAGGACTATAATGAATGGCCTATATACAGTACATCTAAAAGGAACATTCATCTTATTTTGTTCAGCATGGCACATACAGCAGCACCAGTTCCCATGGAATGCACGAATTGACAATATATACTTTGAATACAACGTCACTTTGCATAACAGGGTGTGCCAGATCTAAATTTAACGAAAACTCAATATTATAGCAGAGAGCCATTTAAAATGACATTTTAGAAGTCCTGGATAAAGTTGTGATTAAGCAAAAGCAAAATTGTACCCAAAGAAACATAGTTTTCATCATTGTGAAATATAACGCATTATTACATCATGTTGTGTTTGTGGATCCACAGCTTTTATCCAGCTCCAAGGGTCAGATTTTTCAGATTCCAGTGAGGATAAGTATCAACCTCACTGGTCATAAAAATATCCTACTATATTGAAAATGCTTAAAAAAAAAAAAAAAAACACAGAATCAAAATTGCTAAACAATCAGTTTGAGGTTGGTGACTAGTTTACCTTGTTGGTTTGTAATATTTTGGCATGAAAGCAGGCAGGAAGGGCATGGAGCCAAAGATACGCATAGGACCGAATCGCATAGGCCGGGGAATATTCCCATGTCTGCATTCCTGTTCCATACAGCAGGTAGTGAGTCTGGCCAGCAAAAAGAGAGAAATAAAAAAAAATGATGAATGAACCTTTCTTTTATATACAAATTCGGTAGTTTTCAAAAGAAGATTGACATTCAGCAAAATGGCCCATTCATAAGGTTTTTACTTTGATGGTGTGTTTATGTTCAGGAATACACATGATGACTTTCTATTGAATACAAAAGCAAGCTTTTGCATCTGAACTGCACCTTTACAGTCTCTAGTGGTTTGGATTATTAATACCCCAGGGCATTATGGGATACAACAGTGACATAGATCAGGGCTCAACAATGAGGATTTGCTTTCTGCTGTTCCAGTTAGACCAGTAGTTCAGCTTTTCACTTGCCCTGCAAATTCATTTGTTACACCATAAACATAATACATTTTTATAGACATATTATTCAATTCTAAATAAATCTATTATAATTGTTATAATATGTTATAGTATACATAACATAACATATACAATATTACGTTACAGTATAAAATGTTAAAAACTATAAATAAAAATATATAATTATAAACAACATATATTATATAAGACAAAAAATGTTTTGTACCACTGTTATAAATTTAAAAAAAAAAATGAATTAAAAACTATTATAAATTTATGTTCACTTGTCCCACCATAAAATATTACATTTCTATATAATAAAAACATATGATTATATTAAAAATAATTATATTATAATTGCTAGAAGTTATACTATACATATATAATGTAATACATAATGAGTTAAGCATAATAAATAATAAATGATTTGCACCATTATGTCATAGTTGTTGAATAAAAAGCTGTCATGGTGTTACAAGCTATAGGTTCCAGCAATAATTTAATTGCAAAAAAAATTATGTTATTAATAATTATTATTAATAATGACATGTCCATGTACATAGACATTAATTGTACTATTATTAAAAACTAATTAATAATTAATATTAATATTAATATTAATAATACCTTTTACCCAGCTGTAACTGCAAATTTTAAAAAGTATTTTGTGTACATATTAAGGCTGCCCCCTAATAGTCGACTAATCGTTAGTTGACCAGAAGAGGCTAAGGCTTGGTCGACCAAAATTGTATTAGTCGCAGAAAAAATTTAAATAACAAAAAATCCACAGGTAAAGTCACGCAGTTCGCGACGGACAGATCGTTAACAGCTAACGTTAGTCTGTGGTAATACAGTACATCAGTCAGGACATCCAAACGCTCGCCTATCATTCATCAACCTCAAATATGGCTTATCATCTGAAATATGTAAGTATTAGAAACTTTACATGGCTGCTCAATCTAATGTTAACCTAGAGAAATTAGGGCTATAGTGTCAGGGCTCTAGAGTGCGACCAATTTGGTCGCGCATGCGACCTAATTTCTCAATGGTGCGACTAAAAAAAATCTGAGGTCTCACCGGTGCGACCAGCCGTTCGAGGAAAAAAAAAAAGTCTCCGCGACTATGAAAGTCTCCCTGTGGTTCAACAACAGACACACATTAGGCCCATATCGTGGTCTAAACCAATCAGAGATAGTGAAGGGTGGACCCCCCCTCTGATTGGCCGTGGTCCAGATATTCCTGTACGTGTGTACGTTAGAAAATGCGTGTGCTGCAATCACAGACAGAGAGAGGTGAGTAGCCTAGGCCCGTCAGATAAACAGAGTGGATGTAGCCGCGGATGATGAGAGAAGATGAAAAGAACGATTGACAACTTTTTCGTTAAGAATGTTAAGTTAAGGCCTGATCCGTCCGAAAATCATAACCAATACTCTGACACGGAGCCATCAACCTCCCAGGTTATGTCAAGCCCTGGTCCAGAGACGGCATTAGATAATGAGGACATTTAAGAGGGTTTATTCTCCAAATAACTCTAATTTCATGTTGCAGAAAAAATGTGTTTAAAAATTGTGTATGGTCTCTTGTTCTTGTTCCAAGTTACCTTCCTGTCCACTGATTTTTGCCTCTCACAAAAGCCACAAAGCCTTCCAAGAAGACAGTAAAGGCTTATGTTATGCTTGAGCTTTAGTTAGGCTGAAACTTGAAAGTTAAGTTGCACAACATAAATGCAATGTTTAGGTATTATTATTATTTTTATTACTATTATTTAGATTTATGCCTTAGTTTTAGTTTGTACTGTTTACCTTTTTTAAAGTAATGTGAAATTGATTTTTGTTTTTTATTTATTTTTTTATTTGTATTTGCATTTTGAATGCAATTTGGCAATTAAATGCATTAAATGGGTTTAGTTTTCACGGTTATTAATGTATGCAATTTCAGCAATAAAAATGTGAATTTTTCTAAAAAGAAAACAAATTAGTTGTTTATTTTAAGAGATCTATCTTATTATCTCTTGTATATTTAGTATTGCTCTTTAATAATGAAAAATTACTTCTTATCCGATTACTCGATGGAATAATCTGTAGAATACTCGATTACTAAAATAATCGATAGCTACACCCCTACTAACTATTCTATTACAAGTCATTCTATCACAATTTCAGCAAATCTTTGTTAGCCGATTCAATAACATGACATCAGAAATTGTCAAATCAGAAACTGCAACAACAATAATGAATGAATCACATAAGATCAAATTCATGCTAAGTGTGCAAAGAAGCATAACAACATGTAAGAGTAAAGTGAGAATGCAGTGCTAGGCCAATAGGACAAGTGACAGTTCCATCAGCCAGTCCAAAACCATCCTTATTGGTGTATTCCGAGAGCTTACCAAAAAACTGTAAACCAGGAAAATGTGTAACTCACTGGCTCCCAGTAATTGTAGGTTTCATCACAGTCCGAGATGTTACTGAGTAGCGCAGCACAGAAGCGGGCTGAAACCAGGCACTTGAAGGCCGTGGAGCCCTCAGGAGCCCACACCTGTCCTGCCTTACTGGATGACCTGTAAAGGAGAGGCGGGGGATAGGAGCTAATGTGCTTATCTGGGAGCAAACTAATAAGCAATATGGGAACAGAGCACAGGGTTATACAAGGTTGTCATTCATTTATTTCAGTATTAAAATAGTATCAGTCTAAAACTCATCCACAAGCATAACCAATACAGATGTGCATGAGACATTCCAGATTTTCACACCGAACAAAACACAACAACGTTGATCGAGGGTCATTTTATTCCTCATGCGCTGTATTACAATGTAAGAAGATTATGAAATTGGACATGCGCGAATGTGCACCTGACACACACAGCATCAAATATACGTATATGCAATAAAAACTGTGCCACTATCTAGTGTCACTAAAGCAATGCAGCTTATGAACCACAAACGGCATATATTTTAAAAGAACAGTCATGATATAAAGCATGTTTTACAGCGCTGATCAGTGTTTGCACGCCGTAAGAGCTGCGATGTGAGTGAACAAATTAATGAATGAAAGCCGTCATGTTACACTGAAGCGAGCTTATTCGTGTCGCTTGGACAGTACATTTTACTATTTCAGTCTCTCCCCGCTGTATTCGTGTTATTTAGATAGTCTATTGGCATTACATGTGTTTACTCTCTGTATTATTGGCATATCCAGACAGCCTGATGTTAGCGAGCTAGCGAGCTGTCAACAGTACAACATTACACCGCGCGGGAGCTGGACTGGCTAATGGGTACTTACTCGTTTCGGGGGTCACTGGACTTATTGTCCTCAACATATTTGTCGTCTTTTGCTGCACGGTTGTCAGCGGTAGGTGTGCTGTTCACGTTGTTCGCGTCTTGTTTGCTTCCCCGTCTGTTGCGCTGACGGAGACCCTTCGTCGCCATGTTTCTACTGGCTGCGCGTGACGTCATCACCAGAGGAACGCAGGACAGGGGCCTGTTTCATAAAACAAGTTCACTAAATAAGCCAGGCTTATTTCAGTTAGTCTGACTTATTTTGATTAAGACTGTGTCTTAAGAACTAGTTTGACCAACTAGTTGTTAGCCAAGAGGTAATCAGACTTACCTTTTGGATTCAAATGAGACCATTCTCCCTTTTTATAACTGACTTTAAGAAATTATGACCAGTCTTAAAGAGAAAAAATTAGATGACTAACTTTTTAAGTCTAGTCTAAGTGGTTTATGCAACCAGCCCCTGCTGACAATAAATCAGACTAACTGAAATAAGCCTGGCTTACTTGGTAAACTTGTTTTATGAAACAGGCCCCTGGTTCAAGGAGAGCCATTAGTGAGAGGATGGCAGGAACTAGCCTGTGTTGTTTTAGTATAATTGACAAATTAATGTTGTGTTGTTGTTTTGCTATTTTAATTATTTTTTTTTTTTTTTGTATATTCTGTTTTCATTTGAATTTTACAGTTTGAGTCATTTTATTTAATTTGTTTTTGTTTTTTTTATATATGTCTATATAGTTTTTATTATTAATTTCTTTTTCAGTTTTAGTTATTTCAGTACATCAAGTTGAACTAAATGAAAATGAGAAATGCTTTTTTTGGCAATTTTATTTAAAGCAACGATTTTTTTTGTAACTATAATAACCCTGCTGCTAACGATTGTCCGAAGTGTTTTAACAAACATTTCATAACACAATTTTCTCATCTTTTCTCATTCAGAACATTTTGCACATATTTAAGCCAAATGAACTAATCTTGTTACTGGTTTATGTAAGTATTGTTATATAATTATAATAATATTGTTATCAACCTTCTTACACCATTGTACTATGGTACAATCATGGTATGCTATCAGATGGCAATAACTGTTATTGCCATCTAATAGCATACCATGATTGTACCATAGTTACAATATGGTACATTGTACCATATTGAATAACATGGTACTGAATGATTAGAATATTCATATGCCATGATGAAACACTGTAAAGTAACCTGCATTTGTTAATTGAAAGACCTGATTTAACCTATAAAGATTAATTTGTATTGATTAGCTGGTATGTTTTTAGCTAAGTCATGTTAAATAAGTTGTGAACAAAACGAGTTAATTTAGAAATAATTACCATTTTTCACTGTCTTATCATATGTTTATGCTTGTTATTGTGGCTTTGTGTATTAGCAAATGGCCCTAAATTTAAAAGCTAGGCCTCATGTGGCATGATGACTTTAACATTTTCTTTACTCTTCAACATTTTTATTAGATTCTTTTGATTTAAGAATAAACACATTTTTCCTGCTTTATTTTGTTGTGAAAATGTAAAGATTTTACACTATAGTGTTCTTAGTACTCTCAAACAGGACCTTTTTTTTTTTCATAATAAACAGTTTTGTGCGGGTGCAATGATACATCAAGCCAAAAAAACAAAACAAAAAAACCTGCACACTTGCTAAATGCTCAAAAAATTATTTAATGACAGACCTTAGGATGTTACATTTGCATTTTTGGACTCTGCACCTTTCAAAATATTACTCTGGTGTGCATTTGTTTTTAGATATGTGCCATGATTAAAATGGTTCGTAAATGGAATTTACATATTTATATATGGAATTCAAACCAGTCTTTTCAGGTTCAAAAAGGACCAGGGATGAAATGTTTACCTCTTTGGGGCTTAATGAGCAGGTTATACCAGCAGTTTGAGCATCCCAACCAATACAACACTTTTTGACCAAACAATGGAAAACAGGTTAGTTTTAGGTAATCTGTGTGTGGCAATAGCCATTATTTTTGCAATTCCATTTGTTTGAAAAATTACACACTTCAGTATACAGCAATAACTTAAATAACATATAGCATATGTTATTTATGTTAACATACAGCATATATACATATAGCATAAATAACATATAGCAATATAACAATTTACAGTCACGATCATAAACATAATCATAGACATTCCAGAAATATCACAGTATCAAACGCAGATAATGTAAACACACATTATGTGCCATACAAAGAAAATAGAAAAATATTTGTTCATTTTTTAAAAATGTATCAGATGAAATGATTTGCAGTTGTGCATCGATAATTACATCTCTAATTTCTTAACTGAATACATCCCTAAACATGCATAATCAATTTCACATAGGAGAGAATGCAATTTATAATATTTTCATTTTTTTTTCTCATTGCAAAGTACTAAACAAGAAGGAAAGGTAACACAGTACTACTGAAATCTGTAAACATTTCTTGGATAACTTAATAAACCCACAATATTTATAATGTAAAATTTTGATTAATCAGCGTAACAAGCAATATGTAAACATGATAGGATTTCAAACGGCAACAAAAAATCCCTTTAGTTCAAATAAGTTGATATTTCAGAACAAATCAGTCAAAATAAACGCTCTTTTGATCTAGAAAGTTAACCTTCATCATTAAAAATTAAAATCTGAGATTATTTATCCATTTGATCCACTGTTGCCAAAGCCTCTTCAATCACCTCAGTGTGACCTGCAGACGCAGGGGTAACAGTCTCCGCAGCTGATTCTGCAGTCCCAATGCCTGGCTGTGTGAGAGGGCCTGATCCGGCAAGGTCAGCCTATAGCAGAGGCTTGCATGACCCATGTGTGGGTGTCTGAAGCGATCCACTAATGCCATATCCTTAACAGCACCGCAAGACGCCTCTCGCACAAGTGCATGGAAGTCCAGTTCATCATAGCTTTCTGGTTCCATCCAGAAACTGATATCATGCAAGTAGCTTGGTGGGTAAAGGGAGAAAGGACTGAAAGGTCCAAGTGGATTGAGCTCGAAATGCTTAAGAAACCGAGGATCGGCGCTCCAAAGTAAGCGCCAATCAGAAATGCCAAAAATCAGGGTAGCTAAATGATCCAAGTTTATTGAGACCGTGATTAACTGCAAACCTTCATCGAGGCCTGAGGAAAAGGAAGGCAGATACGCGATCCGCCCAAACTTGGAAAGCATCTTTGAATTCATCCACACTTGCTGCTCTAGGCCTGTTTGTGCCTCCTCGAAGGAGACACCGTAAGAAGCAAGTAGTGACTCCAAACAATCTTGGAAGCACTGGACAGGATGGGATACTGCAGGGAACATTCCCACCAACAGAAGCTGGTGAGATGCAGGAGAACGGCTCGGGGAGATGGGCACTCTCTGAAAGACCAAGCCACTGACTGCGTGAAGAGTACCAGGACTGAAGTCTCCATTCTGGGTGATCACTTGGACATGCAACAACAGAGACGGTTGAAGTGCATAGCTGCCAGTAAAGCTTTGCTGGTCATCCATAGACTCACAGTCATTTTGCTCATTTTCACTTTGGTCAAATATATAGGTGTCAGTAGGTTTAATCCAATAGACCTCTGAGTGGGTCAGAGTGGAGTCACATGCCTCTGGCGTTTCTGGTAGGCAGCTTACCGGTTCTGGGAAGTCTTCATTCATAGTGCACACAGGCCAGATTGACTTTAGCTCTCTAAGTAAATGCTCCTGGACAGTTTTCACTGGATGGTGTGCCTGCTGACCAAGGAAATCCCTACCACAGAAAGAAAGGTTTGAAATCTGCATCAAATATACTGTATAATGTACAAAAATTCCACTAAATTGATACATTTAAATACATGATGCATAAGCATACTGATAAATGTACCGTAGGTGAAAGCCCATCTTTTTTGTATAATACAAGACTGATAACAGATAAGACATAGCTTCACAATGCCACCATTCACAGAGAACAAGGGATCGAGGAAGTGTTTAATAATTAATAAATGCCATGATCATGCAGTTACCTCTAGTTTTTAAATGGTTGTTACTTTACTAAAAGAATAGTTTGTGCAAAACAGGATATTCTGTCAACATTTACTGACCCTCAAATGTATGAATTTTGTAAAAAAAAGTATCCAGGCCTGGTTTGAATGATAACCATTAAATGACAAACCGATAAATATAAAAATTCTATACCATTTTATCAAAATAAAATAAACCCTAAAACCTAAAATCAATTTTAATATGAGTTTTAAAGTTTAAAGTGAATTTAGGCATCACAACATTATAATGTATGTTAAATTGGTATGAAAAATTGGGATATTGATTTTAATAAATAGAAATTAGACAGAAAGATTACATTTAACAGCACTATTCAATTACTATTAAGATTAAATGAGCATTAGATGATGGCAAAAGTAATCAAAATGTTAAAAAAAAGGAAAATTAGCATGTGCAATTAAATCTTCTGCATAACAAAGACACCTAAATAAGAAATAAGAAAATCTCTAATATCGGTCAATTACAATATGGTACAGCTATTTCATACAACCCTAGCAAAGAGTAACATAAAATTAGTTCATATGACTTGTCTGCTAAGTCTTTTGGGACCATAATATAGCTTTATGTGAGGAACAGACCAAAGCATAAGTCATTATAATAGTCACATTATATGGCACCATTGACATTTGGTCTCAATACATGCAAAATCAATGGCGCTGACATCTTATTTTCATAGTCGATGCAACTTTTGTAGTCCACGAAGCTCGCCAAGTTATTATGTGCAGCACACAAGTTGCATTTAAACACTTCTATGATATGTTCATGGTGTTTTTTGCCATTTTGAAGCTTGAAAGATTCAGTCCCCATTCGATCTATGATATTAAAATCAATGGTCAGGAGGTCCTTAAAAAAATTTTTTTTTTTTCACAGATTCAAAACAACATAATGGTGATTAAATGTCACAGGTTTTCTTTTTGGGTAAAGTATTTCTTATGAAGAGACTTTAGAGCTGCTGTTTTCCAGTCAGCAACAAGTTACCACTTACCTGTTGATATAATTACTCAACTCTGCTGGAAGCTCAAAACAAACTGTCTCCTCCCAATGGTTTTCTCCATTTTCAGTTTCTCTGGCATGGTGTGGGGGAGACTCCGAGTGAAGATGTGGGTCAGAGCTCCCTCTACATGGAAACATTTGTCTTGACTCCTTCGCAAAATAATTTTTTTGATGAATTCAAAACTGAATGCCATTACATAACTGTAACAGGACCATTAAAAGTCCAAATTAAACACCATGTTAAATCACTTAGTAGTGGACTGTATCCACTTGTCCAAAGCTGTTTACCTGTAACCAGTACATCTGTAACCTTGATACGTTTCACAGTCAAAGGGATGGATTTCACTGAGAATTAGCCCTGCTTCTGCTGCCATGGCAACCACCTGCCAACTATTGTGCCACTCTCATTGGACTGTCACACGGAGTGCCGCCTTAGCCATTGCACAAGGTGACATGCACTTCCCCATTGTCCTTCAGGACTGCAACGGCACTAGAAAAAAAACACAAAGCATCCATCCATCACACATGCAATATGCACAAAACATCAAAAGACCTCGAAACTCTTGATCCCCTCAGTATTAACATTATATAACACTGGAAGTCAAGCTTATGTAACACCTTAATAAAGACCGTGTTGCCACAAGAGTGTCACACTTACTTTTTGGAAAAACTTCACCAACAGGATGCGGTTCTTCTTTACTCCACCTTTACACCCACAGTGAGGGAAATTGAAGATAATGCAGTCAAAAAGATGATCCTGAATGGCTTCGTGCTCCTTTAGGCATGTGCAATCCACCTCAAACAGAACAGCTGATCCTGCAATGGGAGTTTGCATTGAAGTCAAGGAAGGCCTCCACAGAATTATCATACAGAATTCAATGAGGCTTTTAACCCTACCTGGCAGTTTCATAGCAACCAAATGTGTAAATTCATGGACTTGGCTGCAGGCATGCAAATACAGGTCTATGATACTTGATGTGTGGGAAGAATAGGTATCCTTGAAAATGCTTACATTAGCAGATACTAAACTGTGGCTAGGATGAAATCGAACAAATAGCTTTCAGATACCATGAAAACAACGACACAAGAAAGCACCGTAAGAGTAAAAACATGCACACAAGACAACATTATCAGAATGAAGACTCACATAACGACAGACCTCTGTCACGGAGTCGCTGTATGGAAAGCCGTTTTAACATTTAATCTATAAACAGCACTAGTAGCTAATTTAACATTACTAGTACTTATTTTTTAGATACTAGTATCTTTTCCATTAAGTACTAGTACTTATTCATTAACTACTAGTGCTTATTCTTTAGGTACTAGTG
>NW_015542356.1:1262299-1278656 GCF_001515605.1 Sinocyclocheilus anshuiensis | reverse complement strand
CTAGTAGCTAAAGAATAAGCACTAGTACCTAATGAATAAGTACTAGTACTTAATGGAAAAGATACTAGTATCTAATAAATAGGTACTAGTACCATGAAAATAGATACTAGTACGGTTTATAGATTAAATGTTAAAACGGCTTGCCATAGTCGCTGTATGTTCAGGACAGCTCCCTGCTGTCTGTACGTTTGGTTCTCGCTTTGAAAGCAAGTGGCGGTCACCCCGACATCGTCGCCTGCGTTCTCGCCGCAGAGAAAGAGAAGTTGCCTTCCCCTACAAGTAGCACTTCGCGTGTCTTGGACATTTCCAGAAAAATGTCAAGTAAACAACTCAGCAAGCTGCCACGTTAGCAGGAGAATAAAACTTTCCCATACATTTGACCGAGGGTTACAGCGTCCCTTCGACTATCGAGCTTGAACTGAGCGCAGAAAGCCTGGCAGGACACACTGCGGCATTAACATTAGACCGCATGTCACCATGACGCCTAATGACGCTCTGACATCTATCGCGACACAGCTTGAAATCTAATTAAAATAGCACAGCGTGTAATGCCGGTGTTTAGGAGCTAACGCAGCACTTGGACGCCAGAGGTTTTGGGTTTTAGAAGCAGGTTTACGTAAGAAAGTGTAATAGAGAAAGAGAGAGGTGCAGTCAGTGTCGTACGCTAGCGTGCAGCAGCGGTGAAGTTTCGTTCCCCGGGGAATGGAGAAGGGTCTGGCTGCAGCTGGCGCTTGCACTCTCAGAATTCAAACAAAAAGTAATCAATAAATAGAACAAAATAAAAAATAATAAAGACTGCAAGTGGCGTCGCTAGCGGAAGTGCAAGTGTCTGAGAATGCAAGTCTGAAAGTGCAAGCGCCAGCTGCAGCCAGACCCTTTTGGGGGGGAATGCCGCATAGTGTGGAAAACAACAACCGACTCTTCTGTCGCCGTAAACAAGGACACCCGTTACTATGCGCTCGACGGCCACTTCGCAGTTTAGTCAAATAAATATAGTATTTTGTCCTGCAGAAACAGTCCGGTAAAAAGAAAGACGGAAGAAAAAACGATGCAATAAAGATATTATGACGAGAAATTCGCTACCAGCAGCACTGTGTACATTTTCAAAATAGATGTAATATTTTAGAACCAAAATATTCATGCACTGTCCACGTTCCAGTTTCCCCCCATATGTTAGCACGCAGTGGCTGTGTTGCCAGATCTTACTAGAAAAAAAGCGTTTTGATATACCAAAATGAGCATTGAAGTTAAAAATCGAATTAACAATAAAATCTGATTTAATGGTTTCTTATAAAATAAGTAAACATGTAATATTGAGTTTAATTGAAAGTTTAATTGAAATAATTATATTATCTTGTAGAGGCTGCAAAAGAGACAACACATTGTGTTTCCCGGACGCTAAGAATAGTCACACTGAAGTAGACTATTCTATGGTTTTTATAGATTTATAAACTATTGGTCATCTAAATCATGAATCAGTGAATACATCTACATTTATTGGAATTATTCTTTGGTGCAGAAGAGGTATTTGGGAAACTGCTATTAGTGATTGACCGACTTCATGTTTAAAAACAACAAGTCGCTTATAATAAGCGGGCATGGCAACACTATTGGTCACCACGTTTATACGTAAGAGCGCTTCTTGTCAATGAAGTGTATTCTACCAAAAGAAGGCGGGTCTACACTGTTTGATTGACATATTACATTATTTTACCTTTAAAAAGTGTGACCGCTTTAAAGAATTAAACAAATGCATGCTGAACTACACTTTCTGACATCCTTTGATTACTTAAGTTAAAAAACACTTTTAATTTATCATTTAAATATTTGTTTTACTGCACGAGCACACCAGGAAGACGTGTTTAAGAAGAAATTGAAAGTGAAAGGTTAGCTTTCTAAGTATAACCAAAAAAGAAAGTTTAGACGCGGAGTTTCATGTCATTTCTTGTTCACTTGCGAGAAGTATTTTAAGGTAAGTTTGTTTCCTTCAGAACAATATAACGTTTTCCTTTAGAATAATATAGGCCATAATCAGTATGTTGATAAACATGCGGAAGTTCTGGCGTATTGTTAATGTTTACACATAATTCAGTTCAAACTTCAAAGCTTGAACTAAACAACAAAAGTCATAAGGACAGACTGTACTTACCAGTGAGAGATTTGGAAAACCTTTACTGAATTTCTGTTTCATTTAGAAAATGTTGATATGTTTGGCATAAATGATTAGTGAAATGATGACTAATGAATTATTAATGAAATTAGAACAAATTTTCCTTACCAAAGTCAAATTCATTTCTTTAGAACAGTAAAATGTCATTTTAGATCGGGTAGATGTTGTAGTTTAGACACAATGAAGAAGCTAAAATATAGTTTTGATTTGTTTAACATTTTAGGCACTAAGATACCTTTTCATACTTTCATTTGTATTATTTCATGGTTTTGATGACAGGACTAGTATTCTAAAATATGTAAAATATCAATAAAGTTTGAGCAGATCTAAACATTTCCTGGTAGTGTATATTATATCATGGTTACATTTAATCCACAGGAGATACCAAAAAAAAAGAAAAAAAGATGGCATCCATCCCTTTCTATGGCTGGGAAGCATTCTATGATGAAGATCGTCATCTTCAGGCAGACGAGGCACCCAAATCAGGCAGACTCTACACCATGTATCACGGCACCTCTGTTCAAACAGCTCGTCTGATCATAACAACAGGTTTTAGACAGTCAGCAGATGGAATGTTGGGACCTGGAGTTTATGTGAGCCGTGACCAGAAGAAAGCTGAGCGCTATCCTCTGAAATCACTACCTACTGACAGAGTAGTGCTTAAATTAAGCGCCGACTGTGGAAAAGTCAAAAGAATTGATAAGGACAACCATCCTCAACAGAAGACCTGGCATAGTCAGGGCTATGACACTGCCTGGGTGCCTCCCAACTGTGGCATGAAAGCTGTGCCTAGCGGTCTAGAAGAGGACTGCGTCTATGACCCACAGCGTATCGAGGTCACAGATATTGCTCTTGCACCCAACACGATCATCTTAAATGAACTCAAACAGCTCATTGCTCAAAACAAGAAGGGGCCATCAAATTCGAACGCCTCAGGTACTTGTACAGTGTGCAAGTTCAAACTAGGGCCTGCTCATAGTGTACAGTCATGCTGGGGGTGTGGAGAGACTATCTGCGCTCTCCTGACCAAACATGTGTGCAGTCGTTAAGAAACTTGACAGATATCATGACAGATGCATCATTCAGGAGGCTCGTCAGGTTTTTGGACTGGTTTGTTGACATGCGTCAATGCATGATGCTTGAAGCTGAGTTGAAAGCTACTTTATCTGTGTATACGAGATTGTTTACTTTCCTCATAGTTCTCAGTGACACAATTCTCTTTGACATTTATGCTCTGACAAATTCTTTTTCCTGCTGATATGTGCCACTATATTTGATGTTATATTTAAAATTGAAATGTATATGATCACATAAGACTGTGAATGATCTAGGACTTTTGAAGAGATTTTTTCGATCAATCAGGAATGTTTTAAATCAGTTGGAGCTAAACTCTGCAGGACACCGGCCCTCCAGGACCGAGTTTGGGCACCCCTGTTATAAATGTTTTAAACATTCAGTATTGCAGACAATAAAAAGAGCCTGTCACCTTAGTCATTTCAAGTAGTCCGTGTATATGAATAGATCTATTCCTGATCTTATTACTGTAAATATGCAAAAGTAATGAGGATTTCATTTGCAAAACCTCTAGGAATGTTTGCTATGGCTAGTTGCTTTTTATAGGCATACAGGTATATTTCATGATAGCATAATGTTAACCTACTTTTTAAAAAGTTGCTTTGCTGTCAGTAACTATTAATTATTAAGATTTCGTCCTGTTCACAATCACATCAAGAAAAAAAAAGATTTGATTTCATAATATATTCAAGCATTCAGCTTAGAAAATGGACTGACCAGATTCTTGTCACCAAACTGTGAATGCGCAAATATATTTTTAATGTATATTTTTATACTTTTAAATGACTTAAGAATATCTCCCATTTTTATTTAAAAATGAAGTACAGCTACATTACATAATGTTTAATTATAGAGTTATAGAAATTATTAATTATAGAAATCAAACATTATTGCCTTAATTAACACCCTGGAGCAACTGCACTGAGGCCCAGTAACTTTCTGTCACTGAGATTTAATTAATTTACAAATTAGAAACCTATGGGAAACCTATTTCACAATTAATTTTAAAATGTTTTTTTATATACTTCATTTTAAAAAATCTGTTACCAAAGAAACATTTCCAGCTGAGAACATTTTTTTTTTGCATAGTTTCTACTTCTAATTTTAAATCCTCATGAGGTGCACCCAATTCTTACAATTAAAACAATCCCACATTTATTTATTTACCAAGCTTTACTGATGAAAAACATACATATTCCACTGGACAGGTATTACAAACCTTGCCAATATTGAACCACTATGATATACAGTTTAAAAAAGAAAACCAAATCTCTGTACAAATATGAATGTGAAGTACACAGTTTCTGTGAAGTTGCAAACAAAAATTTGAAACCACAGGGAAAGCAAGCCACTGTTGTTAAACCTGTCAGTTGTGTTTGCATCAGTAAGACATAGTGAAATGCAAAGGCTGCTACTGTTTTCAGCTGTTTTGTTGGTCTTTATGTTGAATTATGCCTTTTGCAATGAGGTCTGGAATCTCAACTGCAAGCCATGGTCCAAGCTTAGGAAAGAACAGAGATTAGCTATTCATTTGAAACGCAATAATGTCAAAGCACCAATTTTAGGAAACGAATGACAGAATGCATTTGATTTTAGACACGCAACATAACTTACTCCCAAAGCCATAAGATGAGCCAGACCAAACTTTGGGACATTCCTTGCCCACAGTGGCTTGAAGTGATCTGTCAGACAGATTTTTCCACCTCTGTGACAAAAAATGGTTTTTGAACAATTTAGGTACATTATAAAAAAATACAGTAAATTGAGACAAAAAAAATCAAAACTATAAACATATGGAGCAAACCTGTACATCTTCGCTGTCTTCCCATCTAACTCAGGAATGGCCACTTCAGGTGCTGTGGCAGGATATGTAACTGGAATCTGGACATTAGGATAAAGATAATTACTCTGGACTTTAACAAAATATAAAATGAAGTTAAATATAATTGAATTCAAAATATCTTACATCAAATTCCATGTCAAATTCATATTTGAGAAGCTCGTGAATATACCAGCATTTTCCAAACCACCTACACAGAAAAGACGTATTTATACAACTCTAAGGCGTTAATGAAAATATTATTACTCATAAAAGAAGAACTATCAATAAAAAAACTGACCTTGTGCCCTCTTTGTTGGACTCTAGACGGAACCAATCATTGTCAGCTGCTTTGTTATTTTCAACATACTGCAAAACAACACCATTACTTTAAGAAGTGCGTATATTTTGTTATATTCAGTTCATATGTAGTTTGTAAACAATACTGATGGGCTGTCAGATGCCAATAAGACTGAACACTTTTAACTCCGTATGACCCGTATGGTTATTCATTCATACAGCTAGCATAGTAACTTAGCTCCCTAATAGTTTTGCAACAATACAATGCTACAACTCACCTTTATGAGAGCCAAATATTCTTCTCGAAGTCTCTGAACCCATAGTTCTTTATCTCTTGGTCCTGAATTTGTTTTTAAAACCGGTATTTCAGAAACTGATTTCCTAGTGGCTTCATCTGCCATGTTGACTCTAGCTATGTCCGATTCGCAAAGAGTCGGATCTTTTTAGTCTATCTCACTGAATCATTGACCGAGAACCGTCTCGTTGAGTGAGCTTATAGTAGAAAAGAACGTTTGAAGTAGACATAAAGCAGAATACTTCATATGTTTGCATATTAAATTATATGACAGTTCTATAAGCACATGTTATAAACAGCAATATGTGCCTACAGATGGCTTTATTGGAACGTGGGACGTCAGGGATCCCGTGATGACGTGAATCGGTTCATTAAAATGAACCATTCAAAAGAACCGAGTCGCGAAAATGAGTCAGACCTCTCGTCACAGGAGGAACCCAAATATATGTGCCCCGTGACGTCACAATCTTTTATTTAAGGTGAAGTTTGTTATTAAAAGAGGCTAAGAAGTATTATATCAGAAAAATATCATATGTTAATAATACAACATTCCGAATACGTTTTATTCGTCAGTCGTGTTTTCATGGGTGTGTGAATGAACAGCAGTGTGTTTCTGCACGGAACTGTTTCATAGCTGCTCTTCTTTAAATGACTGCACTGATCAGCTGGTTCCGCCGCTAGAGTCTGTAGTTGAGTTGTCATTACATCCCTCAGCATCGTTTCACCTTACTCTCTTCCAGCGGTCACTGCATGTATAAAGCTTGCATTTTAGTATGATTTCAGGATATAATTTTTGCATACTGTAATTGCACAGCCCACAGTTATTCAGCGTAAGTAGACAGACTTTTAAATCCTAGCATAATATTCCCAAATGCATGATTATTGATCATCGTTCATATGTAATTATTAATCCCTGATAATGCGCTCAAATGCATTAATAAGTGTGCAGATTATTCATTAACATCACTGTTGATTTGTGTACTAGCAGATTTTTTTATTATATACTTTCCCCCCATTATTTGATTTCTGTTCTTGTATCCTTTGTATCCATTTATGTGAAATGTGCATAATATGGCCAATAGTGCAATTTCTTTTATATTTAAGGATGCACGATCCAGTGTTGTGAATTATTATTATTATTACATGAGCATGTCAAATTACTATTGTCTCTCACAGTTCAGAAGATCAGGGCCTCTCATTTGGCTTGTGGGTTCCCATGGGCAGTGTGCTGGCCTTGTCAACCCGTCCAGGACGCCAAAACTCCCCTTTTCCACAAGATAGACCCTTGTCACGGTGGGATAGGAGAGATGGACGGCTACCTAACCCAGGGAGCTTTGACGGTTTGCATCGCAACTGTAAAGGTCTCTGTTGATTGTGTATGCATTTTCATACGTTCCATTAAAATGTGTTCATTTTAAGGGAGACATCTTGAAAAGTGATGGTCTGTTAGATGTCATTTAAATGTTTGTGTGTCTAGATATATTTCCACAGCAGATTGAAGGAGTGAAACTGGTGATAAATAAGACCCTCAGCAGCTTTTTCAAGGTTTGTTCATATATGGTACAGTTATGAGACTGTTTAGGACAGTTAAGTGAAATTTATCACTATTCAGCATTGTATATTTTTACATTTTCCCAAAGGACTAATGGATGCTTTTGTGGTTTAATTCTCACCTCAGGTCAGTCACACATTTCACCTCAGTGCTGTTGCTCCATCCAGTTATCGCTTTCATGCTGAACACCTACAATCAGACACTGACAGCAAAGAGACGGTAAGAATCTGAAACAGTGCATTTGTTCCTGTTCAAGTGGATTTCTGTAGTATTAGGGCAGGGGTTAAGGGCCTTCAACAACATTCTTATCAAAATTTATTGCCAAGAAGTACAGTACATTTGAGCAGATGCATAAGTAGTTATTCTGTTATTCCTCTGCATGAACGTTTCACTTGGTTATGCTGGAAATTACATTAGAAGTTTACAAGCTGCTGTCACACTGACAAATTCAGCACTTTTAGTTTAGAATCAGGACAAAGTGACAGGAAAATTAGCTGTGGGTTTGTTTTGAATTAGGAGTACAGTAAGAAAAACAGTAATAATGATAATAAACGTTATTTTAGGTGCTTATACAAAAAAAAAGGAAAAGAAGAGAACAGAAAAAACAGTATAGACGATCAAAAAAGTGAATTATTAATACAATTTAAAATAGATGTGTTATGTTTGAATATTTTAAAAAGACATTTTTAAGCATCATTACTCCAGTCTTCAGTGTCACGTGTCCTTCAGAAATCTTTCTAATATGCTGATTTGGTGTTCAAGAAACATTTCTTTATTATCGGTTAACAGCTGTAATGAAAACCTTTTGTTAAGATTCTTTGATGAATACAAAGTTTAAAAGAACAACATTTATTGGAATACGAGTCTTTCTTAATGCTTTTGGTGAATGAAAGTAATCATTTCATAAAAATAAATAAAGTACTGACCCAATTATTTGAATGGTAGAGTATAAAAGCATATGATAGTATACATATCAAACGAATAAATTAATAAATTGAAAAGAAAAATGTGTCAATATGATTGTTTGATAGGAATGTTGTTTTTGAAGTAACAAAGGATGTTGTTCTGGAAATATGCCTTCACTTCATGTGGACATGAAATGGACTTATTTTGGCATTACTGGATAACTTGGATGTTGGAGGCTTTTCTTACCAAATTGCAAAGAATGAGTTAGGTAACTTATTTAACATAGTCCTAATCATAATCATCAGTTATTAATAGCTTATGACTCCTACTGCATGTTATGCAATGATTGAATACTAAAAACCTGCAATACAAGCTACTAGGTTTCTTATAACACATTTCAAAAGCTGTGCAGCTGTGCATCTTTATGAGCAGTAATCAGGGCATTTAAACAATATTGTTCACCTAATGGACATTGACTTGAAGTGTGTTTTTAATGTGATGGATTTTCAATCCAATTATGTTCTGTGTATATAGGGCTCACCCATGCTTATTGGGGAAATGAACTCCTCTGGCAGCTTAAATGCACACTCTTTGTTCCATCTGAGTGAGAAAATAAGAGCTAAAGCAGTATTTCAGGTAAGTAGCAGTGGTATGCAATATTGCACTAGTTTAAATAAATACTTTTGAACAACTATGTGGACTGACTGCTTATTCTTTAATAGACTCAACAGGCACAGTTTGTCACATGGCAGTTTGAGACGGAGTATAGAGGTAGTGACTTCACAGCAGCGGTTACTATGGCCAACCCTGACATTCTGAGGGAATCAGGTATGATCGTGTGAGTCCCTCATTAAAACAGAAGACATACTGATTTATAGATGTCACAGGAATGTGCATTAGTTACAACAAAGCAATGCCTTTCAGGCAGAACACGTTTTTCTTTGGTTGTCTTTGTATGTCATTTTGATGAATTGCTCTGTTTGCCCATTGAGGAAAATTGTTTTTGGCTGTAAGTTATTTTCAGTGCTTCTTGAGTGGCATTGCATTCATTTTAAATTCCATAAGCCAGCCTGCTTCTGTTAAAGGGGTCCTGTTATGCCCTTTTACGAAGTGGGCTCCAACCCGTCGATCGCGATCGACTGGTTTAGCACTGTCCCAGTAGCTCTCAAAAATAACAGAAAAATAGTGCAAAAATACATTACATTTTTCCAGTTTTTGTACTGTATTTTTTAACGTATTTTCTGTTATTTTCGGGAGTATGGTAAGTGACAAAGAAAAATACATCATGTCTGAGTCTGTAAACGGGAAGTTAGCAGAGGCCAGAGAAGCATGCTAAGTTCACATACTTGTTTCTCCGAAGTTATTCTACTTTAAAATGTGTTCTGTGCAGGGTTGCCAGGTTTTCACAACAAAACCCGCCCAATTGCTACTCAAAAAACTAGCCCAATCGCGTTTGTAAAAATCACGTTCCGGGGGTAAAATACACGTTTTTTGGTGGGGTTCCTCTGGTAAAAATCTAATTTTAGGGGCTACATATCATGTTATTTGGGTTGCTTAAACCTGAGGACATGGGAAAAAAAAAAACTTGCAACAGTGTTAATGTAGCCCAATTCCACGGGAAAACCGCAGCAACACTGGAAACACTGGTTCTGTTTCAGAATGTCTGTTTTTGTTTCGTTCCACGTGTGTCCACCTACTGCCAATTTAACCAATAGTATTTTGACACCCGGGTCGCCAGTTGGTGGAAAATACAGCGTATCGAAGCCATAGAAGCCAGCAAATGAACAGGGTCAGAGATCGCAAATTCTCCCCGCCATAAAAAACAGCCTTGGCATCCATCTAAAAAGCTCTATGATCAGAGGCATATTAAAACGCAATTAACTTAAAGTGTAAGCCTTGTTGCCGTCCATTATCAGTTGTGCTCCTTCCTGTTGCATGTCCTCAATCTGGCAACGCATGTGAGCGTTGAGTCTACATAGAAGGGGAGGGAGAAACAATGCTCTCCAATATTTTGAATTCGGACTGTAGTTCAACTGCTGGCTGTCAATATCACATACTGCACCTAAAATGTTGTTATCTGTTTGCATTTGTTTTTCTTTGTGACAGTTATCATGGTTGCACACTTTCTCCAAAGCGTATCCCCGCAGCTGGTTCTGGGGGGAGAGCTGGTGTACCATCGAGGTCGAGCAGAAGAAGGGGGCATACTCACCCTGGCAGGCCAGTACTCAGGTTAGAGCGGTCATCTGTTTGTTATACACCAGTATAAGTCATCCTAAACAGTTACGTCTTCAGTGTCACTCATCCTATTTGTGTGTACAATGTTCTTCTGTTTCTCAAAGGCACTTGAGACTCAAATGTCCTATCTTTTCTGTCTTAGGGCCAAATTGGGTTGCAACACTGAATGCTGGTAAAGGAGGTGCACATGCCAGCTACTACCACAGGGCAAATAAACAGGTATGGTGGTGTCAAAAGGATATGATGATATTTCACAGTAATAGTTTCGTAATGCTGCAGTCTGTAATTCATCTCCACAGATTCAGGTGGGAGTGGAGTTTGAGGCAAGCACTAGGACCCAGGAAACAACCTTTTCTTTTGGTTACCAGATGGAACTTCCTGAAGCTAAAATGGTCTTCAAAGGTAAGGAGGGCAAATATACTCACTGTGCAGTGTCTCACAAATTAGTAACTACTCAAACACTGGAATGGAGAAATCTCTTTTGATATCAGTTTTCACTGTTTTTTTATTGATTCTACGGAGCCCCAGAATTGACATGCAGAATAGAATATCTATATCGTGTTACCTCATTTTAAATATATCGTGTGCATATTTTACTAATCCGTTCTGTTCATAGAATGCTCACAATTTACTTAAAACAAGGTAACAAATTAGTACATCGTGGTGACATATTAATAACTCATGGGAACGAATTGTTAATTCATGGCCATGATATAAATATTTTTATTCTCACATGTCTTGTCTGGGGCTCTGTATGATTCCAAATATGTCAGAAAACATATTATTAAACCCCCAATTTCAGCCCAAACTGAATTTCTTTGCAGGGCAGAATTTAACCCTATATTTTAAAGCTCATTTTAACCATTTACTCAAATACTCACACTCAAATTTGTGTTTTGTTTTTCATACTTTCCATTCTAGACTGTAACAGTAGCATTCAGGAAGTAAACATCCCATTAGAATATACATAGACAAATTACAGTACATGTCTTATAATGGAAGGCCTTTTATCAACATATTTCTTTACATGTATTTTGAAACATGCATTTTTTTAAAACACTTGTCTAGTTTGCATTCTGCTCTGAGCTGTGTCAGTGTTTACTACACTCCATTTAACATCTTTGACCTTGTTTAAATCCACAGAAGGACACACATTTTCCCTCTAAAATCAGCACAGAAAATGAAAGAGGTTGCAGGCTTTATCTTGGCCTGGCAATAACAATTAAACTTTAAAATATACTTACCATGAACTTACCATGAGATTGTATGTTACGCAATAGTGCAGTCTGTTTCTCTAGAATCCTCAAGTCTGTGAAGTGGATTGGCACTGTTATTGTCACTGATATATAAATAAGTTAAATTAAACAAGCGAGAAACGGTAACTTATTCTATACACTACTGTTCAAAAATCTGGGTAAGGTTTTTTAGTGCTTTTGAAAGAAGTCTCACAATTAAGGCTGCATAGTTTGAACAAAAACACAATACAAACAGTAATATTAAGAAATACGTATATGTATATTCAAATGACCTGACTAAAAAGTAAGCAATATTACATGTGTTTGAAAATAAAAATGAATAAAAAAAATGTGTTCTACTGTCGGGGGTCCGCCATCAGGAGTTAAAAGAGATGTTATGTGACACACTTCTGTCGATCATTTTGATGTTTTTTTAGGTATGTTGGACAGCCGCTGTATCATTGGTGGGGTTCTGGAAAAGCGGCTTTACCCCCTTCCTGCCACATTGATCATGGGTGCCTTTGTCAACCACAGAGCAGACAAGTTACAGGTCGGTCTTGGGGTCAACGTTGGTTAGATACGAAACCTAATTTAAAAGAGGCACCGCTCAGCACTGGGGACTTCAGAAACCACCTTCATGTCTGCCCAAAGATACTGGTCCACCACAGACAATGGACAGAACAGGCAAGCTAATCAAAGCCCTCTTTGCCATACTGGACAATTATGCAGTTCATGGCAAGCAGGAATGAGGGCTGAAAAAGACCGGGAATGTGCCCTCTATGTCGGTTCCATCCTGTATGAAGGATTTTATTGTTTTGGTGTTATATTGGCCCCAAAGTAACCTGAGATAAATATTCAAAGATTATCTTAACTTAAGAAGAAGATGGCAACTTCTGCAACTGTGGGAGGAGACCACACAAATGAATATATAGTTTCAGCTTCCTGTGACTTCTCTATTAAAGATCTATTTTTTGTAGCAAACTCCAAATATAATTCACTCCTAAATCAATGTCAAACCAAACATATAGAAGATTAGCAAAGAGGCGGGCCATTTATCAAGTATCATCCCCTCATTCAAACAAAACACCCTCTTCTCTGCTTGTTAAGCTAAACCTGAAGACTTCTTGGGGGTCGGTATAATGGCAAGTACACACAGAAAAATAAGGGGCCAGAATTGTACCTTTTGGGGTTAGGGTTACATATTAGTACCTTAGAGTAGTAATACGTACCCTTAAGGTACTAATATGTACCTATTAGGGGTAAAAAAGGTACAAATATGTCCTTTTAAGGGTACTGCTCCTGGGACAAGCTGTTGTAACTCAAAAGGTACAATTTTAAACCCCTTTTTTTCTGTGTATGATGATGGAAGGAAACAGAGTGACAGTGTGAACTGTATATGGATGCATTATGCATTCTGAAGCATGACTGCCACTGGTTCACAGTAATGCAGGTATGACCTGTATTATATCATTTCAGGAGTGAGAACCACGTGTAAATGCTCAAGAGAATCCCCTAAATGAACACAACTTAAACCCGGTTCACATCAAGGACTGAAAGTGGACTTAATAAAGTGGGCAATTGCGGGTTGTGATATTTTGGTCTTATTTCTATTGTTAAGCGCAACTGAGAGAAAGAATTGCATCATAATGTGCGAATGAGCAAGGCTCGTACCTCTTTACCTGTGATTTACTTGCACTGCATACACAGAAGAGAGGCACATCTCTGATGCAAGTTTAAATATGTCTTTAACAGCTGTTCAGTTTGGTTCTGTGCATACAGCATGTAATTTTGGTAAATGCAGTTGTCACTAAATTAACGTTGTAAAATGCGGTTGTCATTCCCATAAATTACTAAACTGTTTATACTTAAGATTAAGCACTAAGGTGAAGTGACAGTTGAAATTTGGCTGCAGTTTGTATGCTGGCCATGTGATTAATGAGACTGTTTTGGGGTGATTCGTCTTTTATGTTTCAGGGTTGATTTTTATTAAAACTGACAGATTTCAGCTTTTTTAATTTTTGTTATATGAAGGACACATTCAAACTGTCTTGGAAACTTTTACCATGCTCTTATCGTTTTTTTGCTACTTTTCAAATGACACGACTGTATCCAAAGGTCAGAAGTATTGTAGATACTTTTGGCTTCAGGTCAAATCTTGATATCATTGTAAAGAGCTGCTGTAAATAAAGCAGTGAGTAAATGGTTGTGTTCTTTCTGTCAGTTTTCTCAAGCACCTGTCTCACAGATGAATGTTATGATATAGAAACTCTAGATGTTTTGTGAGGAATTTTGAAACTAAAAAATAAGTTTTATATTGCATTTACACAAGTTCTACACACTTCCAAAGTTGATAGAAATAAGTAGGGGATCCAGCCTCAAACTAACTTATGATAAACACTAGCACTTATAGACATAGAGGTTATATAGGCACATGCAAAGTTTCTGAATCCTTACATATTATATGGATACTGTATTCCCAACAAATATTCCTAAAGGGAACTCTATATAGTCCCAACAAAATATGATTTAGGAATAAAATATTGACTGCAAATTACATAGCATGTTCCCATTCCTTTTCACTCCATCTCCAATAGTCTTGTGTCTCTCAACTTGTAAAGGCAGCTAGTCAAATCCAGTCAAGTCACCTTTATTTCTATAGCACTTTATACAATCCAGATTGTTTCAAAGCAGCTTCACAGTAAAAATAGCAGAATCAGTTATGGAAACTCACTTTTATTAAGATTCTACTTTAAAGCAGCTCAGGAAAGACAATTGTGTAATTATTTTGCTTAAGTCAGTTCAGTGTTGTTTCAGTTCAATTCAATAACAGTATAAAGTTATTACATTTGGAAAGAAGTTCACTTCAGCTATAAGCAGCTCTGCAGAAGGCAGTAATGTTGTTATCCAGCTCAAGTCAATTCAATTTTCATTCAGTTCAGTTGGTTAACTGTAAGTTGTAAAGCAGTTCTATAGAAGACAATCATCCAGCTTATTTCAGTGTGTTTTTATTTGATGGTGTCTGTGCAGTCATATTGATAATATTACTGAATATTAAGTGTTTTTAGGCTTCAACTAAGCAAGCTAAGTCAACAATGGCAAGAAACCCAAACTCTCAAAATCAGATGACAAAAATGGAGAAAAAAAGGTTCTCCTCTGGCCAAATGAATGAACATGTTATGATATGAAGCTGTAGATGCTTAAATAAATGTAAGAAAGAAACCAACCACAATTTAGTATGCAAAAACATGACTCATGCCTGTGGCCAAAGCCTGATATTAAGTACATTTACCGTGATATTGCTTATGTAATTGCAGAAAATTCTGGAAAAGATAAAACACAAAATGTTGGAGGAACATGAGTAATCACGCACTATAATGCAAAAACAAAACAAAAATTATTCATCTGGGAAGAGAATTACGCTATAGCATTATAAAATATAAATAAAAGTATTTAGTATCAAATTTCCTATGTTTATTTATTTATTTATTTATTGCAATTGCAGTTCACTTGCAAGACATTTAAAGGTCCCCTGAAATGCTTAGAAACACGCAGTGTTACTCTATGTGTTGACGTCATTTTAACTGAAACAGGAAGACAGGGCGGGACATATCAAGCAGCCCCGCCCCTTTTTAAAATAGCCAAAAGCGTTCGTTTATATCACAGCTTGGTAGGGATGGGCAATACCACATTTATTTCATGCGATACGATACCGATACTTTTTGTTACAATTTTAACGATACCAATACTGCTTGTAATTTTAAATGTGTATGTGATTTTTCAAAATAATGTTAATTTAAATATATATATATATATTATTACACTTAAAGGCAAATTACATACACATACTGGCCATTAATAACTCATTTATTAGAAAAGCAAATTTAACAACAAATAAAAATGTTTAAACAACCTTTTTACAAAAATATTGATTAAATAACATAAATCTTAATAAAATAATCAAAAATACCAACAACATAAACTGTGCATATTTTTTTACTTATTTCCTATTTTTAAACAGGCAGTTTTTCTTATTCTTCAACATTCTATTGTATCTCCATATTTTACAAAAAAAATATTGATTAAATAACATAACAAATCTTAATAAAATAAACTAAAATACCAACAACATACACTGTGCATACTTTTACTTATTTCTTAATTTTGAACAGACCATTTTTTCTTCATCTTCAACTTTCCCTCATGGAGACCTAAAATGTCCTCGGGAAGTCAAAATTTATTGGTATTACTATACTTGTGGTAACGTTTTGTCCCTATAACGTAAGGAATACCAGGACACCCCACACAAACGCACACACAATCACACGCACTTTATATTTATTCTTATTCGCCTAATGGTTACAAAAGAGACAGGGAGTACAGTAAATAAGTTAACTAATTACTGTGCTCTTTGTACCTGGATAGGGTTTGCCTTATACTATGGGATTACATCTCTGCCACAATTCTGCGCGCGAAAGATCATATTTTGAGCACGCAAAAGTGCGTTTTGCACGCGCGCGATCTGAGTCTTGTGGAGAAAATGTTTGTCTCGCAAAGAAGAAAGTATATCGAGTGCACGAAAATCAATTTAGAATTAAAATAAGTTTTTGGATGTGTGCAGACCTCTTTTGCGCGTGCAACGTTTCACTGGCTTGCTCCCTTGATGCCCGCCCTCAGTGCTCTCTAAATGTCAGCAGCTCGCTTGCTCAACACAACCCAGCGTTACAATATGCCATAATTCCAGAAAATATGATCAGAATATCAACTTGCATAA
>NW_015542356.1:1248684-1262289 GCF_001515605.1 Sinocyclocheilus anshuiensis | reverse complement strand
CAAACGACATCAATCTTAATAACTACTATTAATCTTGTATTTAAACACTTATAATCTATATATTATGGTTCATGAAGGCTGGAAGTTAAAAATTTCTTATATTTAGGTGTGCATAATTATTAAGCAGATTTTCTTTTACATATAAAATGAGCCAAAAAAAGAGATTTAGCTCAGACTGAAAGTCAAAAATTATTAAATGCAGATGAGAAATATTCATAACTAATACAATACTAGAAATTGCAACGTTAATGCATAACCATTGGACTGCAAAATGCTCAGTGGGTCAGCAGAGTCAGTCAAAAATATGTAGAGAAGAAAAGATGCATGTTAAGTGCAAAAGAATTAGGAATTAAGGCGAAGAATTCGGTGTGAAATCACGAGGAACCATTTATTCTCCAGCGCCACCATTTTCCAGAACTGTGACACTAAAGAAGTAATGATGCTAAAACTTCAGCTTTGCATCACAGGAATAAATTACATTTTAAAATAGAAAACAGTTATTTTTAAACGAATCATTTTTCACAATATTACTGCTTTGCTATATTTCTGATCAATTAAATGCAGCCTTGGTGAGCATAGCTTTACTTCAAAAACATTGCAACTTTATTAAAACGATATTGTTTATATGTTAATGTGTCTTATAGATTCTACTAGAAGCTTTGTGCTAGTGGTGTGCATTGTGGCCATGCTGCTGATTATTTTTTCAACTGGGATTTTTTTGCCTTTTGGTTGTTTTTACCACATGAGGCTTCAAATCAAGAATCTCCGCATTCCAAAACCTTTGGTATGTTCTTCAATACTTGCTGAAGTTCATAAAGCTTTGTGTATGTCCTAATTTGACTTTAGAATTTAAGTTGCATTTATCAGTTGTTATATTGAAATAATTTTGTGAACATTATTTTTTTTTTTTTTTACATGACCCTTCCAAGGTGTTTCATATTTTTATATACAATATACATTTATTATGCGTATATAGGCCCCAAGTCAAACTTTAAAAAATCAGAATTTCAAAGACACAAAATATCCAGCTATGTGGCATCTGCAAACAAATGATGCTAGAGCTTTTCTAGGAAATAACTTTGTTTTCTGAGCCACTTTTTCTATTATTTTAAGTGGTATAAAAATAATACTGTTCATTATTAATGTTAATGCTTTAACTAAAGTTAACTAATGGAAGCTTGTAAAATTATGCCAAATAAATAAATGCAATGCATGGTAGAGGTTTACTATCCTTTACAATAATAATACAGTGTTTGTATGTCCTTTACAGATTGTTATTCCAGGATATAAAAGGGTCCTAAAACCAACCCCTGAGGAATCCCAGCCAATTACAGTGACCCCGCCAAAAAAAGAAATGAACGCAGAGAGACGTTTTTCTTCATCGGAGGAAGACTCCAAGGATGGCTCTATGTTCTATCAACCGAGAGAAAACCTTACATCATCCATCGTCAGTGTCAACCCACCAGAGCAAGATGAGGAGGCTGAGGCATCAAATCAGTGTGATGAGTACACACTAGCTAATGATATAGAAGATAGTGAAGAAAATGAAATATCTGAAATGGATGATGACAGTATGCATCCAGGTAGTGAATCTGAATCTGGATCTTTCTGTGCTAATACTTTAAACAATCCAAGATCATCCAAAATACTACAAACGGTTACTGTGAACACGTTTGTAAACTCAGAGATGGATAGCAATTATGCAGAAGAAACTCTTTCCTGTTCTTCTGGCAGTGGCTGTGAAAGAGAAGTGCCTACTGAAGAGGAGGAGGATAGCTTATTCTTGCCTGATTCTAACTCAGAGAGTGGCTATGAACCAAGACATGACAAAGTATTATGAACTTCCAAATCTGTACTATCTAAACTATGAAGGCCCTTAAAGAGGATATACATATCCTGAACCTACATCCAAAGGTGGAGTCTGCAACCAAATTCAAGCAAAAAAGTATCCACCTTTCACCTGAGCCATGCAGGTAGACATGCAAAACTGAAAATTTAGTGATGCAGAAGATCAGAATATCCATGAGGGAATAACACTTGGTATAGAAGCAAAATCTGGGGGTTGTTATACCTGGAGAGAACTATCCGTTAATATTCCTGCATCAGGAACTCTTGGATCCTACAGATATTATGATCCGTTTAAACTCTCAAGCTGAATTCTGTATGGTCAAATAGAAGGAACTTCGGACCTAAACATTGCTGGAGAATGGCCATCTTGTTGCTGATTGCCCAGTTGAGGTAATATTAGTGGGTCATGTTGAACACAGTTTGAACTATGGAAGTGTGCCTACTTCAGGAATAAGTTGGAGCTACACATTCTGCAGCGTGTCACTGTGATGCAACTCGTCACATGACAAGCCATCTAGTCAATAAATGGCCATTCAGACACTTTGATAATGGACTCCAGGTGCTACATGAAGCAATTTAAGATGCAGTGCAATACCTGACTGACCAGAAATATTGAACAATTGAAAGTGTATTCTTGTGTGTTGTATGTCATGCAAAATACATACCATAATTATAATACCATAATTTACACTAATTGGGATCTAAGACCACTGTACTGAAGATCTCTGTATATAAAATCTGATTAAAGATGAAAATTACTTTGAAACAACTGCAAAATGGTAAATGGTGGTCACTCCAAAAATTTAATTTATGTAATAGAAGTTAACGGTTAAATAAAAATAAAAAAAATCTACCATTGGCATTATTTTTGAAAACATACTCTCTGTACAGCATCCTTTCACAAGTGCTTAAAAAGTATATTTTGCAGTTCCCACAATTATTTTAATGGAATTCTCTCTCGCTCTTTTTTTCACACTTTTTATTTATTACAGTATTTGTAAAAATAATGTTTGGAAATAGAATGTTTGGCACACTAACACAAAATATATAAAAAATCTTCATGTATCTTCCATGACAACAGTTTTACTGCGCTGGTTTTATTTTCATGTCGTATCCTACCATATGTATGTCAGTGTGTTATGTACAAACACTTGTTTTCTGTAAAGCACTTTCTAAACATTTTCTATTATAAAATGGTGCTACAATATATAATCAAAGATTTTGTTATCATCATGGGTCATTATGAATATTGGGGAACTGTCTTGTGTTTGAAAAATTTGACAGCCTGAGAGTGCGAAAGTTTTACATGTTTACACGAAATGTTACTGACTGTAATGCTGCATAATGCCTTACTGAACGATGCCTTTAATGGTGCTAAAGAGACCATTTCTTTTATGGTTTAAGAATGATTAACCCCTCCTATAAAAGAGACGAGAACAAGTAAATGCTATACATTTATTTTTATGTATGATTTTGAAGTTGCAAATAAATATTGAAAAACATATGTATGTAATAGTTCCACTATGGAGTACATATAATTTCTTTCTACTGTCTTTATATTTACACATTTGGGTGATTTTAATGATGACTTTACATTTGTAGAAAAAAAGTGAGAAATCTCTCATTACTGTATTCCCTTCTCTTCTTGTCCCTTCTTATTTGTCCTCCAGTCAGTCTCCCCCAAACAGAGAAGAAAAAAATCCTTTCCTTCCATCTTCCCCACGTACACGCAGTGATTTGGTGGTGCGAGTGCCTCTTTGAAGGCCTGTCCGTTCTTTGACGTTTTCCTTTTCTTTTTGTTGGAGTTGAACCTGATGACATATCAGTAGACGCATGTCCTCCTGGAACAGAAATTTGTTGGTCAAAAGGAAAGCAAAATTAGATTTTCACATTTTCTATATATAATCAATACTTATTAATAAATACATGCAATGCATAGTGGAGGTTAACCATAATTTACAATAATACAGTGTATGTTCTATACAGTGTGTAAGTGCAGGAACTAAAAGGGTCCTAAGACTAACCTCTGAGGAACACCAAACAACTGCACTGGCCTGGCTAAAAAACATTAATGAGGACAGTGTTTCTGTGAACTGTGTTTCTGAATTCGAGAAGGATGTCAAATATGGCTCTCTGTGCAATGCATAGTAGATATACATTTTATGGAAAAAAATGTGAATAGTGCTTCCTGTAGTAGTACTTCGATTAGAAATAAATTTCAAGTTACCAACCTGCCAAGACTCAACTTCTTGAGATAGTGCCACCTTGTGTCTGATAGTGTTCAGAAGCTGCTGGTTGAGTGCATCACGTTCTTGTCGGGCCAAAATGATCTCCTCTTCCAAGGCACTATGGGTAATAAGGAAAAAAAGATAGGGTTGGATAAAACAATAGACAATAAATAGTTTCAATCTATCCTCAGACTATTATGCAAAATATCCCCCATTCATCACATATCGTTAGCTTATCACTTTATCTCTGACATTAAATATGACACACAGAGAACAAGAAGATAGAGGTTGTAAAGCCTTTTGATCCAGTTCTCACCTGTAAGTAGGTTTGCCAGGACTGTTATGAAATGGCTTCACCTCCTCCCTCAGCCCTTCTAATTCAGTTTCTCTAGACTGTAGCTGATGAAAGAAAAAAAAAACATTGATTGCATATCACCTTAGATGAAGATACTCCGTCTATATGCATGCTATTGTGATGTCATTGTATCATGTAACTAACCTCTTTCTGTAACCTCTGAATTTCTTCTTCTTTTTCTTGCAAAATGGCTGAATGGGCCAAAATGGTTTCTTTGGCCTGTTTGAGATCAAAATGAAAACAACCAGTCAGCAGAAATAGAAAGTGTGGTGAGAAAAAAAAGCTGCGTGAGGAGAAAAGCATGCACTTACATACTTAAAACATAAAGACGTTTGATAGTCAATTTACATCACTTGCAGTGTAGTAATTATTTGCTACAAGCTAAGTTGAAGCATGCCCATTGCACACCTATCTTTTCACTAAGCAGGGGTTGAGTGCTACCTGAGACTGTTGGATCTCACTCTGAAGTGACATAGGGAAGCAGGTAGCCTCCCCCAGACTGGCCTCTTCTCCCAGGGCTTGAACCCTTTGCTGTAGGGTTCGGTTGACCGTGCGCAGCTGAAACACTGTGCTGTGCTCCTGTTCCAGCTGTGAAAGAGCCAGAGACAGCTAGACTGAAACTCTCTAGGGATGGATGGACTCTGACCAGCGAAACCTGAACCTGAAACCTAGGCTGCCCAATTCCCAATTCTCGTACTATTTAGGACCAACAGTATAGTGCAAGATTAGATTTAGTTGGCCTCAAATCATAGTACTTTGAAAATAGTACGACACGGTGGCCATATGGTACAAAAATAAAATAATTATATATATATATATATATATATATATATATAAACAACAAAGGAAGAAGTTGCTAGAAGCTACAGATCTATTAATTGTTATGGTCAAAGGCTCAAGGTTTAGCAGGTTAGCAAAGTCCAGTTGCCGCTGCTGATCATAACTACAGCATCTCTTTCCACTGACAGCCATTTAAAAATATCCATATATTCTGACTAAATAAAATATTTTACAAGCAACATACAGTATGGTTTTCATTTTCCAATTTTTTTATGTTCTGAAAGGTGTCTTATGCAAGGCGGCAGTTAATTGATCAAAAATAGACTGATTTGGTGCTAAAGAAACATTTCTTATCATTGTTGAAAAAAGTTATGCTGCTCAATACTTTTACCAGTCATACATTTCTTCAGGATTTTTTTGGTGAATAAAAAGTACAAAGCATTTATCCGAAATTGATTTTTTTTGGTAACAAATGTCTTTACTGACTCTTTTGATCAATTTCGATGCATTTTATTGGGTTATATAGGTGATTATTTTATTAACAGTTATGCTGCTTAATATTTTTGTGGAACACTGATGCATTTTTTCAGGGTATTAATAGCTGATATTTCATAATATGAATTAGACATGTTACTAGTGCTTCATTCTTTGTAGTGGACTCTTAAAAGTGTGAAATGGACTTCCCAACAGTGCTGTAGTGTTTGAGTTTGTAGATTAGGATGAGCCCTGGTGCAGCTTCACATCACTAAATGCTACAAATCAATTATTATGTTGAATGTTGGGTGTAAATTCTAACTGTATACAGTATTTATATTTGATATCTATCCTACATAGAGATTTGCTCCCCATCTGCTATATACTTTCCTACCCAAATTCTATCATCTGGCACATCTTCCTCACCTCCGTTTCTTTATCTTTCAGACTGGTCTGTAGCTCAGTCACCCTCTCTCTCAATCCATCCCTCTCAGATCTCAGCCGGTGGTTGTCTTCTTGAGTTGACTTCAATCTTTCATCCATATGAGTACAGCGCTCTTTCATAACCCTGTTCTATGATACAGGATCAGTAGTGAAAAATAACAGACAAAAACAGTGAATCAACATACTGTACTTTCTTTGATTATTCTGCTATAAATCAAAGTGGATAATGTCAAAATATCAGAAGATTAATTGGCCTGGCCGATTTATAGGTCTAATTCTACTTTGGATTACTAATTTTGTGTATACCTCTGCTTGCAGACTGTCCAGTCTAGCAGAGCTTATGGTTTTGCTAAAACTTGTATCCTCCATTTCTTCCCTCAAAGAACGAAGCTCAGTACGCAAAGTATGCTCTAAGGCCACTGCCTGGAAGAAAAAAAAGGAGAGAGAAAGGTTTAGATGTAGTCAAACATTATTTCAAGGACTGCTTCTGACATAAGACAGATACTTAAACCTGCTGATCTTCTTTCCAGCCCTGTATACAACTGTATCAGTGTTACTACGTCACTCACTAGACATGTTTACCCACATGCATCTGGATGCCTCTGAAAAGATTTGCAAGAAGCTGTTAAAAACAGGAAGCTGGGGACTTAAAGCTTCTGATTGGTCACCTCTGCCAGCTGTTCCACAAGTTTTTGGTTGTGGTTGGACAGCTGAGTCAGTTGCTCACTCTCCTCACGACGCCGGTCACGACTCTGAACGTGTTTTTGTTCCAACTGCGCACGCAATGCTGTGATGTCAGCCTGCAGTTCTGCTTCCTGCTGACCTGCCTCGAGGTCCCGCACCTCCAGACGTCGCTGCAGCATGTGTTTCTCCTGCTGCATAGCCTGTTGTACAGAGACAAACAAACTTTGTCTGTAATTCACACACTTTAAAAGAGTTATTTGATGATGTTAATAGGTTTGATTTAAAACTATATCCACCTAAATGGGCCTTTTATGGTGAAATGTTTATTTTGAGCTTCTAGAAGGTGTTTTTGAAGGTGGTGTAATGGGTATAAAGTAACCTTTATAACAGGTTCTCTATCATTCAGGTTTTTGGCACTATTTGAGACCATTGATAGAAACTCTCTCTAAATGAAGAGCCACCATCAACTATTACTGTTGCTGCATCATATGCAACATAATGTCACTATGCAGGAGATATAAACACTCAAAATCAATAATGTTTGCGCGTTTGCCTCTTTATCTTTATTTCTTGTACTTTCTTGTCAAGCCCTCTAGTAGATGTTTACCACTGTGCAGTTTTCAGCATCTTAAGAAATTGTTTTACACTACCATTCAAATTTGTTTCTCTTATTGCTCACCAAGGCTGAATTCATTTAATCTAAATACAATAAAAAACAGCAATATTCTGAAATATGATTACAATTTACAATATTGTTTTTTCATTTCCAAAATATTTTAAATGTAATTTATTCCAGTGTGAGCAAAGCTGAATTTTCAGCAGTCATTATTACTCCAGACTTCAGTGTCACATGATCCTTTAGAAATTATTCTAATATGCTGATTTGCTACTTACTTATTATCAATGTTGAATACATTGCACTGCTGATCAGTGCTGCCTAATATTTTTGTGCAAGTCATGATATATTTTTTCAGGATTATTTGATGTATAGGAAGTTCAAAAGAATAGCATTTCTTTGAAATAAAATCTTTACTGTAATTTTCGATAATGTGTCCTCCTTACTGAATAAAAGTATTCATTTTAAATATTTAGAAAATGAATGGTGGTGTAAATCTAATCTATTAAAACCTTTTAAATGTTCCTTCCATTACAATATTAAATAAGGTGTTAAAGTAAAATTGGTACATACAGCCATTTGCTACATGGTTTCAATTGTAGACATTTGATGGGTTATAATGTTTTAAAAGGTTTTTTTGTAATGTTTTGTGATGTTTTGCCATGCATTCTATTGGGCATTTTATTTTTTATTGCGATAGATGTTTTACATGCAGTTATTATTTATAGAAGATATTAACAGATTTAAAGAAGTAACAATGTATTATTTGTGTGTACAGCACCATAGAGACAAATTTCTCTGCTGGACAGTAAAGAATATTTTAATTAAATTCTAAAAAGTTAGCAAAACAAAAGAGTTTAGACTGTTAACCAAAGAAGAAATCAGACTAGTGAATCAAAATGGTGTAAACAACTGCTAAGGTATAATGTATAAACATAAACATGTTACTTTACAGAGTTAAGGCCCGTTCACACCAAGAACAATCAAGATAACTAGGCTATATTAGCGTACACACCAGCAGACAATAATGTTCTGTTTATTATAAGCATGCACTGCAGTTGCTGTACGTTGTTTGCGGTTTTAAATGCTTGAGCTTGTTAAAGTCGGGTGGATTCCGATTGACTGTTAATGTTTTTATTTTATCAGCTGAAAAAATTGTTCTGAATGTAATTCTAACAATATCATTCCTCTGTGTTGTTATAGTTGGGGTGTGGACTATCGCTATTCTCATAGAACTGGAATGATTAGTAAAACTTTATAGTTAATGTTTGTGGTGTTAACAGGCCTTTATAGAGACGCCATCAGTTCTGAGCACTCATTTTCATTCATACCTCCATCTCCCTTTCCATCTGCTCTATCTGAGCAGCCAGCTCCTCGTTTTTCTCCAGCAAAGCTTGGCCCACCTCAGCAGCCAAGATCAGGTCCTTTTCCAGCAGCGTAGGACTGCTGTCATCCTGAGGTGAGGCGAGAAGATCATCTGCTCCCATTGTAGGAGCCATGATCCGGTGACCGGAGGAAGAGTGTGACGAAGAGAAGGGGAAGAAAGAATCCTCCAGGATGGGAGAGGGTAAGTTCTCCTTCTTGGATGAAAACATTGGTCCGTCCCTCAAGTTCACAGCTAAGCAGGACTCCAAGTAACCGTCCTGATAATCAAAAGTTGTTAATCTGCATCCTTCCAATTCTAAATGTCCAAGGCTGTAGTCTAGACTGGATTTTCAAGAAAACACAGAACCTGACACCTCTTGGTTTTGTATATTCTTCAAAAGATGATCAACCCTTGTGTGTGTGTCACATGTAGGGTGTACTGAGGCTGACGCTTCCTCCAAGGGTGGAATCATCAGTTGATTTATTGTTTGCTTTATCTTGAGTCTTCCTTAAAAATCTCCCTATGGAAAGAATCGTGTTGAAACAGGTGAATTGTGTTGGAACTCACCCTGAAAATTATGACACAAAGCTGGCAGGTGTTTTCATTTATAATATCTAATCCTCCTGGACTGTAAAGAGCTTGGATTTCGTCCCTATACAGTACGTGTATCCAAACACCACATTATCCATTTCTACCTTTGGGCATTTCTATTGTTGTCTAGGAGCTTCTTTTGTGGACATGACCAACATAACAAAGTTTCAGTGTTTCTCTCACATTCCAGTAGTCATTCAAGACTCCTCAGTGGCCCAGTGACTACACCCCTTACAATTGGCTAAACAGGTTTTAAAGAGCACAAGACATAGGTGACCTCCTTGATGCTGATATTTCACCACTATTTTATTTAGCATAGCTGTAAAGTGTTTTCTTGGAATAAAACAGGAACTACTTTCCTGTATGTGGATCATAATGGAGGAAACCCAGGCACAGGATGATATAAATTATAAAAGTGTTTATTATTAACATGATGTGGTATTTTAATGGCATTGAAACTGTTGAATCAACTACATTAGTCTAATGTAGTGTAAATAAAACAGCCCAGACTATTCGTATCAACTTCACAGCAAATAAAGGCTTATTAAAAGACTTAAGAACTTAAATGAATGTTTTATATTCAACACAAATTTCTTGTAAAGTCGGTAAGAAAGCGTCTCTCAGTAGTATTAACGTTCCTATTGACTATTTAGAACAAGTAATGCTTTATTTTTCCTACCTGGGAAGTTCCTGCTCCAAACTTAGCATGAAAGGTGACAGTGACAGGGAGGTACTACTGGTCGCCTTGGAAGCGCTGCTGTAAAGCTAATTAAGCCACACCTTCTCGTGGCGTCATCAGTTTAGTGGGAGGAGCCCAAACACACAAAAAGGGTAGGTGACGCTGACGTCGGGCGTTCAGGTGAGATACAGTCACTGATATAGTATGAAACTTCGATTTATATAAAAAAAAAACCCGGAAAAATACCACTACGATTTATTCATTAATGTAAACAAGGGGGAATTAAACCATTGTTTTGAATTTTGAAGTCAGAAGTTCAACAAACCAAAAAAACAATATGAAGTTCCAAAAATAGGAAAGCTGTCAAATTAATTTTTGTAAACATTTAATTGTTTTATATAACTTAACCGTCATTATGTTTATTTGTTTGTTCTAATGTATCCTCTGGCTGTAATTGTAAATATTTAATAGGCTATTTATTAAAAAAAAACTATGGTTAATTTATTTGTTCATTTATTGTTTGTATGCCTTTGTATGCATTTGGTTCACTTTTCATATTTTATAAGTTTTACTTCTGTCTTTTAGTCTTCCCCATTTACTTTTTATCCTTTTTTTTCTGAAATCAGTAAGTTGTTTTCATACTTAGACTTGTCATTGAATAATATCTGTTCAAGTTCTGTAAACAGAAAGATAATGCATTTCTTTCTGCTGATTTGTACTTTTTTATATAAAATGAAGAAATAAACAAATTTGCCTACCTTGCCAACTTTGGAATATAAATGATCATATTCTTTTATAATTACTTTCAATAGAAAAGTTGTCACAAATTATTATTTTTACAGTTATTTTTGATTAATATTAATTGACATTATTGTAGATGTCGAAAAAGCACAATCAAAATGTATGTAGTTCAAATCTGAATTTGATCAATTTCCTGACATAATTAATTAAGCTACACTAAAGTATAAGGAATGCTAAAAAAAAAATCTATATTCAGTTTCATAAGAAACTTTCCAGTGAACTTTACTGTCTTATTTTTGTTTTTTATCTTAATAAATAAAAAATCATTTTTTTTTTTATATTTTAACATTTTGCCTCTCTCTATTTTCTTTTGTGCCATCATAATTCTTTACATAAAGCATTGAAAATATGATTCATTAATTCTTCTACATGTTAAAGAAATTACATACCAAAGGATTGTGCTTATGTATTAAAACTTTCATAAAACTTTCAATTAATCTCAATGTTTTTATAACTACAACATGCTTCAGAGTGTTCAAAGATCATTTTATAATTCTCTGAAATGCTGTGTAGGTAAGTGAAGTATTCGTAATTTCCACAGTGTCAGATGTTATGCAGACTGCCAAAACATTTCTCACCAGGCATAAAAGAACCCATTCAGAGGCTGTTAGGTAACCTGCTCATTGCTGCCACTTTGTGGGTAAAGTAACCCACCCTAGGCCACTGTGGAGGGAGCAGCTTCTATTCGCAGACAACCAGCTTCTTCCTGATAGATAACTGGAGATCACGATTTCACTTAGTAAGGTATTGGATTTGCAATGTACAATTAGTTTTGTTGGACTGTTTGTGATATTTCAAGGTGATCCAAATATGGAAGTGGCTCAGAGAGACCATAAGGAATCCTCTGAAACAAAGTGAGTGTTGATTTTTTTCTGCTGTGAAAGGACGGGTTGTTCAACCCCTGGCAAAGGCCTCAGCCTCTGTAACTAGTTGCTATGGGACCCGTGGCCTGGCTATGTCCCTTACCGTGGTAATAATGAACTGTTTGTGGATTCAGATAGGATTAGCAATATCTACACAAGTGAGAGTCTGTGCAACTTGCAGCAATACTTCCTGTTTTCTTGACTTCATATTTTTCTCTTACAGACCCTGAATGAAGCTAGTTACAACTATGGGCTCTGCTCTGAATCTTGGCTTACAGCTGTAACACAAGAAAAACCTACAAAAATAAAAAGGAATTTTGAATAACATACAAAAAAGACAGTCAGTGAATCATATACTGAATAATTATGTTTGCAATAGTAGTCGGATTTTGTCCTTAAATGGTAAAGAGAAAAAAAAATTACTTAGTAATTAGAATTACTTGTGTTCTATATAAGTAAACACACTTAATTTGAGTGGAGTGTTACTGCAATTTTTCCTGTTATTATGTGGATTAGCAATATGCAGGGTCCGGACTGGCCATCTGGAGAAGTCTGGTTCATCATCAAAGAAAAAGTGTCAGTTGTGACAGTAAGGGACGATGACGGCCGACAAAAGGGGTCGCTAATGCAATCTATTTTTGCTTATAAGAAACCAAAACTGACGCGTAGGAGAGTGGGCTAGTGATGGCAAGCAAAAGACATGAAGATAAATGCGCTTGGGAGAAGCTAAAAGGAAAAAAGCGAAGATACGTCAGGTTACCTTTGCCCGCCTCTCTCACTATACACAGCATGTAGCCTATAGCACTATAGTAAAATCCCAGGTCCGAGCGTCCACTGCTATTTATCACTCCGCAATGTCCAGCATGAATATTTCATTCATTCATTAAAAGACAGCAGCGATTCTACAACGGGTTACATTTGAGAGCTATTGAGTTAGAAAACCGAGTAAATGAAGTAGCCTATAAGGTGATTAGTCTGATTAACATGACACACACTGAGAGAGAGAGCGAGAGAGAGACATATAAATACTCAAATTTAAGAATTCTGTTGTTTCAGGTTTCTAGATTCTAGGTTTATGTTTATCATTGTCATATACATTTTGCATTCAGCTCTATGTAGATTTCAAGTATTTTAGTTCATACAATACATTTATTTCAATCCTCTGTTGAAAAAAAAAATAGAAACCATCACATAATTTGTAATGGTTTTACTGGTTATAATGAAAATTGTATTGGTTTTAATGGAAACTGTAATGGCACCTGTTGGGCTCTAATTGGTCACCTTCTATTCATGGCTTTTGTTAAAGCCACTAAATCCTAATGTAATATGTCCCAAAACACACTACAGGAAAGCATTATTTAATGGTTTTAATGGTTAAAAGTTGATGGTTTGTAATGTTTGTAATGGTATTTGTAGTGGAAATCATTTGAATTTCTGTGATGGTCTCTATTGTTTTTGTCAACAGGGTCACCATGGTTTTTGTGATGTTATTTGCCATAAATGCGATAGGATTGCTTTAATATTGTGAGATAGTAGTGACTGTTTGTAGTTGTGGTGGGCCTATTTGGGAGAAAATCCATGCAGGGCCGTTTTTTACTCCCAGTCAGTCCCTGATTATATGTCTACTTTCTGAAAATGGGTGGGGCTTGGCCTCAACTGGCCCCTCCCACTTGAGCTTTAGTCCTGTTCAAACAAACTATGAATCAGACACACAGAGATGGAGAGACACGGTGCTAACTGGACCCTTCTCCTGGTGCTGTGTGGCCTCCTGCCACTGAACACTCAGGCTGGCAGGCAGATGCCAAAACTCTCGGACAACAAGCTATGCGCCGATTCAGAGTGTAGCCGTGAGTAATGCAAACCAGCTGATTTAACT
>NW_015542356.1:1211774-1248667 GCF_001515605.1 Sinocyclocheilus anshuiensis | reverse complement strand
AGGGAAATTTCAGGATAGTTTTTTTTTTAATGTTGCATTTCAACATAAATCACTTTGTTAACACTTCATAAGGTTCCATTTGTTAACATTATTTAACATTAAATAACATCAAAACAATTAAAATATTTTATTAAATGTTCATTTAAATATTTACTAATGCATTATTTAATCAAAAGTTGTAATTATTATTTATTGGACCTTAGCTAACATAAACTAACAATGAACGGTTAGATGAATAAATTCTGTTAAAAATAATAATATGAATTTGTTGAATTTGTTACAGTCAATTTTTATATTATAAAATAGTTTGGTAAAAAAAAAAATACTTGCCTTACAAGTTGACAAACAACATGGACATGATTTTTTCTTTTTTTTCTGTAGGTTATATATAATGATAAAAAAAAAAAAACTTTAAATGGTGATAAAATTGTTATAATAGCCTACCCATCTAAACCGTGTGGTTGTGTATTCACAGATCCCATTCTCATCGCTAAAGCTCTGCAGGATTATTACCCACAAGACTGCCGCTTCATTCACATCCACCAAGGCCAGTCTGTCTATGTGTATGCCATGCTGAAAGACCGTGGGAACCTCTTTTGGGCTGGCAGTGTAAGTAGCCTATCCATACTGTATTACTGAGTGAACTCAACTGCAGTATTTTAATCATTAAAACTTGCATGATTTTCTTGTATTGACAAAGGGTGCAAAAACAAATGCTTTCCCCTCTGACAATGAAGTCACAAAGTATAACTGAAGATAACTGTTTGTGAAGGTTCAAGGGTCATATTATGGAGACCAGGAAGCTCGTCTGGGATATTTCCCCAGCAGTGTTGTTGAAGAGACGCATGCCTTAATGCCTGCTGAGGTTGAGGTCAAGACTGATGTGTGTATCTCAATCTTTTGTCTATGATAAACAAAAACAAACTGATGCACTGACAAATACATGTAATAAAAAACTTCCGTTTAAGGTTAATTATACTCTTTTTTTGTCTTTTCAGAAATGGGACTTTTACTGCTATTAGGATTGCTGTCTCGGCTGGAACATAAACATAATTTTTGATTCCACTCTGCACTTTATAGTGTGTCACTACATTTATTATTTCTAGTAGGCAACTCAACTTAAAGATTTCTAACTATTCAGAAGAGGAAAACATATAGACCAGTGACTGTATACTGTAAATGCTTGTTGATGCAATAGTTTGAATAAAGCTGAGCTGCTGCTATTTGGCTGCTACTCTCGCAAGTGGTCACTGTTTGTTTGTATCACGTGATGTTTTTGGTAAGAAAAGTTTTGAATGAAAACTAAAGAGAAAATCAATTACTACTCAAGCGAAAAATGATTGCATCTGCCTTTATTATCTTCATACGACTTCAGCAGTAGATATTCGGTTTCTAGCCGAGTTGCGTCATGCGCATTTCCATGGAGACCAATGACAGCTCGAGGATCGCGTATTACTGGGCATTCAAGGTGAGTGCGTGTTTACAGTTGATTCAAATCTTTTAACTTCAAACTAGGTAAATAAAATGTAAATGGCTGTACTGATATGGGCGACTATGTAGCTTATAGACGACTATCACAAACATTTAAATGTGTGTGGTCTAGGAAGTTACTGTCTGATGAGAATGATTGCATAAGTAGGCTATTTGCAAAAAGCATGTGTTTTTGAGAATGTATTATTATTATATTTTTTTTTTTAAAGTAGCCTATAACAAAAATGAGATTTTAAATTATAAAAACGCTTGTAAAATTGCGACCGACATTGCAAAATAGCTCATTTATTTTGGCGGAAAAAAATAGCATTTGTTAATTTTAACAAAATATTTAACTAGGCCTATTTATCGGGCATTTTGCACACTGTTGCTGTTGCAGTTTGTTAAAAAGTCTATTCTTTTATGACACAAAATTTAGTGGCACGATGTCCAATAAAAGCAAGGAGTTTTCTTGGGTTACAAACGGCCCTCCTTTTCATCACATGCTTCGGGCTTCTGGGCAAGCTGAGGTCTGGAATGATTTTGCCGACGAGGCCAAATTTCGTCAGTATGGTTGGCGATGTTCAACGAATGAAGACTCGTATTCAAATACCACCCTCATTGGTAACTGGTCAGAAGAGAGGGTTGACACTCGCCGTACTGTGGCGTTACGACGCCCCCTTCCGCATCAGGTTGGTATTGTTTAGTAAAATATTGACATTCATAGCCACGTACTGTGTCACATTTAAAAATGTTTGAATTTCATTGCATTAGTTAATAAAATATAAAACCAAGAAGCATCTGCAAGCATCCTTTTACAGCTTCACTTTTTGAGCAGTATGCAATGATTTTTAGAAGTGCCCAGCCCAGTAACCACAGCTACCCTTACGAAAAAGAAGTTTATTCACCTGTTTGCCATTGTTTGACCCTGCCTGTTTACCACGTCTCTTTAATAAAGCCTGCAGATGGATCCACACGTCTCACGTCTCGTCAGCCCCGTTACAAGTACCACTAACATCTGTTAATCACAAAAAGGCAAATAATTTTAAACACTGAACACTGATTGTTTGTTTTAAAACTTAGCCTATTTTGTGAATGTTTTGCTTTAAAAGTGTGCTAGTGCTATCTTTCTTTAAAATAAATTTGGTTGGATTTTTAGTTATCTAATGCAGTGACATTCATGCATTTTTAAGTGTCACTTAGGTGTCCCAGTACCAAACAAATAACAGCCAGATAACCTTGAATTTGCTACTCCTCACAGTTCTCCCACTACTTTGAAACCACATATTATTCCAGCTACAAGAAAGACGACATTCGGCCGATTTACACAAGTATGTTTTTCTTTAAATCATTTAATTTAAGAACTTTGTATTAACTTTTAATTTATTAGTTAGTTTTGGATTCAACAAAATAAATATGCTTACTGTAAAGAACCTTATATTTTCACTTTTTCAGCCCTGAAGAGAGAGTCAAGAAGCTTCCCTGGCCACCAACCAGAAAGGGACCCTCCACAAACTAAGTGTGTGCCAAACTCCTGCTACAGACTGGACTTTAAAGGCCCTCAACGTAGAGTAGACATAGTGGGGGAGACTTCAGAGCCTCAGTGCGGGAGTGTAGCAGAGACAAACTGAAGCCTTTGGCAGAGAAATTTGGCTCCCAACATTATATCAGCTTCAGTAGCCTCCAACTGACTTCTGTGAGTGAACCACTGTCAAATATTGATAAAAAAATATTCTTATATTTTGCTCAAGCATGTGTCTATTTTTTAATCATGCATACAGTGAAAAGAAAATGTACCCATGTTGATTGATTTTCCATACATAGTGAGGTTTGATTATTTTGGTTCTCAATTTCAATTATATTGTACTTTACTGCATTAGCCACCTCGTAAAATACATACGAATTGGTAGTGTTGAGACAGTGAGGAAAGTCAAACATTTCTACAAGCAGCGCTAGACTATACTTGAGTTTAAAATGCAGAGCAATTCACCATTTCAACATATATTTTGTAGGCCTACTCATAGACTAAATATCTGCCAGACCATTGAATTCCCTAATCTTTGAACATTTTGAGTTACGCTATGTAGTAAAAGAAAAAATAATAATTTTGAGTTAAAAAAACAAGTTCACACTGGTTTTGAATGGCTGAAGCATTTATTGATAATTATATAATGACGTTAATTAGTTAATTCAGTGCTTCAGCTGTGATTAATGAGGAAAGCAGTGGACAGTGCAAAGCCATGTTTTGAAGTTCTCCTTCTCACTTACACCTCCTAGTGGGGATAATGTAGCAGTTTAGGCCTTTGCTTTAGTGGAGTGATATAAATATAAGGAAATAAGGATATTTATCCTACATCTTTGTCAGAACCTGCTTATGTTGCTTTTCCATATTAAAAAAAATGACTGATTTAGTTTGATATTAGCAGCTTTACCATTGTTGAATAAGTGAGCCATTGCTAAGAGACCGAATAGTCTCAGTGATTGTAAACAATATAAATTCTTGGCCCTTATTCACATGCACAGACATCTCAGCTCACATCTCACTCTCAAAAGTAACATTCAAATATTATTTAGTAAATCTCAAGGGGGACATTTGACCTATACACCATGCTTGCATGAATAAACTTGCTTTAAATGCTTTCATTTTCATTAATTGTTGCAAAAACAGCAATTCTTGGAACCGTACCGCTGTGTGAGTAGCACCTGCAATTCCTGCTGCTTAACAATGAATTAACAATTAACCGTTTAATTCCGTTTTAATGCTGTGTTGAGCAACATATTCATATTATTTTATTTAAAAGGGGTTCATAACCCCCTTTAACCTTGGGTTTTAAAGCCCTGCTCCTGCTATTGTCATGAAAATACAGTGGTGAAAGTATAGTGTGAAGCAACGCAGTGCATAAATGTGTCATTAACCAATCAAAAACCAGATCAACATTCACAAAGCTTGTCAAAACACTTAAATACTGTCACTTTTTTAAGAACGTATCCACGTTCCCTCACTGTGTCCTCTGGTTCCAAATCCATCATTAAATTCAAAATAAACGTACTTTTTCAAACCAAAAACAATAGCCATTGTGACATCTCAAACAAATCATTTTAACATACTCAGAATACACAATAACAGAAGAAACACTTTACAGCAAGGTTCCATTTGTTAACATTAGTTAACTATAACACGAAATAACAATGAAAAATACTTATAAAACATTTATTAATCTTAGTTAGTGTTAATTTCAACATCAAAAGTTGTATCTGTTAATAATGTTTAATGGACCAGAGCTAACATGAAATAACAATGAAGCTGTATTTTTTATTAATTAACATTAACAAAGATGAATAAATACTGTAAGAAATATATTGCTCATTGTTAATGTAAGTTCAAGCATTAAAGGGGTCATATGATGCTGCTAAAAAGAACATGTTGTGTATTTGGTGTAATGAAATGTGTTGTTTAGGTTTCCACGGTGAAAGCCGATCCGGCGATCCACAGCGCGAAGTTGAAGTATTTAAGAGAATAAAAGTTACACCTTCTTTCTTTGCGTGAACATTTGGGCGGCGTTATGCAAATCTTCCCACATTGTGACGTAGGTATGTGGGGGCGTGTTAGAACGAGCCGTTTTAGGTAGGCATGGCTGACTCTTAACTTTTATAAAGAATATCTCTTTGGATTTGAGACTTTAGTCTTTGCAACTTTACAGATCTTCTTTATGCACCAAGAGCTTGTAACACTCCAAAGAGAAAGGAAAAATTGAAATCGCATCATATGACCCCTTTAAGTAACAGTAATAGGACCTTATTGTAAAGTTTTCCCGTTTTTCTGACTCTCCTGCAAATCACACCAATAATAATGAGAGACTATGGCATTTTTTGCCATTTGATCCAGCTTAATACAATGGCCCATTTTTGCCTGTTTGTCTTTGCCAGGGAAAATACTCCTACACTCAAATACTTTGTCTTGTTGTCAAGGCTGCGCGATGTACAAAAGCCCCTTTGTTTGGTGGCATCAACAGAAGACAATACTTTATTGTAAAAGTGTATTTCTATGAAAATCTTTTAGGTAACATTCATCATATAGAGATTGTGTTTACAGTTAGTTGGACGCTGATGGAGTTTTCAACCTAATAGCTGTTTCTTCTCTAGCCGCTGTAGCAAAGACAACATAAGTTTTGGCCTGTCAGGAAACACTGGGCTAATAAGTTATTCCCCTGTAATGTAGCAGGAGCACAGTGGGACAAGGGAAAACAAGGGACATGGAAGTCTAGCAGCTTTACTTCTTCTGAGACCCAGCCACGGCCGGTTTGTCATCACAGGTGATGGGAATGGAGCGCTCCGGGCCGTCTGTGTGCTTGCGCGGGGCTGTCACTGACAGAACGCCATCAGAAGACAGGGAGGAAGTGACAGAGGCTGGATCCACACCAGCAGGGACACGGTATTTTCTTAGAAACTCTCGTGAGACGAAACCGTGATCATCCTGCGAGGAAAGCACAACATCGTTCTGAGCAGGTGATAATGAATGATCCGTCTTTCACTCTGCTTGACTCAATGTTTACTTGCGGCACAAGGCCAGTGATCTTGGTGATGACATGTGGATATTAAACAGTAAAGCCAGTCACATGCAAAGGTTTGCTGGTTAGGTATGTTTTGAAGCAGTGGAGCTAAGCTGGTCCTGTGCAAGCTCATAACCAGCTTATAACAAGCTCAGGACCAGCTTAAACCAGCTCCCATGCTTCAAAACATACCTAACCAGCATATGCTGTTTTTTTCAAAAGGGCAGTGCTCAGTGTTTATGTATCGTGAGTTGCTACCTGACGATCCTCATGTTTGGCATGAATTTCAATGAAATCTCCATTGATTTTCACTGACAGCTCCTCTGGTTTAAAGTATTTAACATCCATATTTAGTGAGAAACAGTCCTTTTCCATTTTCATCTAAGAAAACAGGATTAATGACATATTTAATAATTTGTCTAGTTTAATCTAATGTTCACAATGAGCACTTCAAATTCAAAAGAATCATTAATGAATTAATTTTAGACATTTAGATTTTTTTCTGTTGTGACATTCCTTTCATGACGATTTCAAAAATTGCCCCCTAAATTCTTGTAATGTCAAAAGAACAAAAAACTGTATTATCCTGCAGACAGGACGGTTTTCATTACTATATTATATAGTTATAATATTAAGTGATAAAAATAATAATGTATATTTTATTTTCTATTTCCTATTGGAGTATTAGAATTACATTTCCATTTTTTCACATTACAATATTGTTTTCACAATGCTAAAATCCTAATAATTCTACAAATATGCTTCACTTTCTTCATGCAAAAATATTTCTCTTTTGATTTTAAAGTGAAATATGACCTGAACAGGGTTTTTTTTGTAAAATTCAAACATATAATGTATTCAGTTAATAGTTTTATTTTGTTTTGTTTCCATCAAAACAGAACTGCTATACTTCACTGTGGCTTTTTTAAAGATAGAGTGCTAGGCAGAAATCAATCAAAGCTATCGTCATGGAATAAATGCTCAAAATATTTATCCATTGGGATCATAGTTTAGAAAACAGCTGACACTAGCGCAGCTGCCATTAGAACAAAAAAAAAATGGTTATAGCTATCTCTAAAATAGGCATGGACACAGAGAATAATGAATTAAAACTTCATGTTAATTCATGTTAAAAATAACTATTAAAAAATCCACAAATAACATTAATTTTTACATGTCTCTTTGAAATACTTCATTTTGATCAGTCAATTAAGGTCAAATATGACCCTGGACCACAAAACCAGTCTTAAGTCACTGGGATATATTTGTAGCAATAGCCAAAAATACATTGTATGGGTCAAAATGATAGATCTTTCTTTTATGCCAAAAATCATTAGGATATTAAGATCATGTTCCATGAAGATATTTTGTAAATTTCCTACCATAAATATATCAAAACTTAATTTTTGATTAGTAATATGCATTGCTAAGGACTTAATTTGGACAGCTTTAAAGGCGATTTTCTCAATATTTAGATTTTTTTGCACCCTCAGATTCCAGATTTTCAAATAGTTGTATCTAGGCCAAATATTGTCCTAAACCATACATCAATGGAAAGCTTATTCATTCAGCTTTCAGATGATCTATAAATCTCAATTTTGAAAAATTGACACTTAAGACTGGTTTTGTGGTCCAGGGTCACAAATATTAATGTCCACTAAACTGTTAACATATTAAAATGATTTCAAACACGCATTATTTATTAACTGTACAGTGGGGAAAATGTACAGCCAGCCATTATCACAAATTAAAACCCTTTAGGGAAATACGAGACCCCTCCGCTTTGCTTTAAGATCCTAAACACCCAGTTTATTTTGAGATAGTGACTTAACAAATTAGACACGGAACTACAATAATGCTGATGTTACAAACTGAATGTAGATGAACCGCAACATTGACAAAAGTCATTGTAAACTCACCTCAGAAAGGCCGCTGTCCACCCAGCTTGGCCGGCGGAAAAAGGAAGGTCGTGGGTAGTACAGCGAGGGAATCATGTCGGCCTCAGAGATGGGATCCCCAAAGTGCTGGTCAAAGATCCGGCTGGGAAAGAAGGATGGCCAGAAGGAGCGACGGAACCAAGGATGCTGAATGGCGATGTCCATTTTGTGTCTGGGCCTTAGCAGCACTCAGAAAACTGCTGTCTCTTCTGCCTGCGCACTTAAATAGAGCAACACCCTCGGCCCCTGGCAGACGAGCCAGCTGTGGATCTTTCTGGAATAATGATGTAAACTGTTTGCCTGCCTTTGCCTCTTTCACTTTGGCCCTCCCACTGTCCTGTGCTTGCTACCCTGTCTCCTCTTCCGACCATCACTCTCTGTATTTATCCAAAGAGCTGATCAGATTTCAATTCACTCAGATACCAACTGGATTACAGTGCAAGCCCCCAATAGTGCTGATGGTCCCTTGTGTTCACTGCACTGGAAACTGCGCTGAACCTGCCAATATTGAGGAAAGTCAGTCGTTGCTCGGCATTGCTGGCTCATTTGATGCCAGCACAGATTAGGATGCCCATGAGGTGATGTGCCCGTGCATATTTCGGTTCTGAGCCCCTTTGGAGGTTTAGTCTTTACTGAATCTGACAGTGAATGTGGCTGAGATAACTGTGCCAGGCTAAACACCATACAAAGTCAATCCCCATGAACAAGCCCTCGGCTGGGCAGTGTGTTCGGGGCTTACTTGAGCTGGCACACTGACTGGACATCATGATTTTGGAGGGGTAAGCAGTCTCGGTCGCTGTGCTCTCAGTGAATATTTTATAATTTAAAACGTTTAATTTTTGTGGATTTGGTGCCCTTTTAGTTCCCTGGACTTATTATTAGTTTAGCAAGAAAAAAAATACAGTACTGGACTTGGTAACATTATTTGAAAAAATTTGGGGTTGTAATCTCTCATGCTTACTAAGGCTGCATTTATTTTAAAAAAAAAAAAAAAAAACAGTAATATTATTATGATTAATATTATTACAGTTTAAAACTGTTTTCTCTTTTAATACTTTTTCAGATGTCATGTTTTTCCTGTGATTGCAAAGCCAATTTTTTATTTTTTTTTTGGAAACTGTGATCATTTTTTTCAGGATTCTTTGATAAACAGAATAATATAATTTTATTTACTATTTCTTAGAAATTACTGCTTATTAATATTTGAAAAAACAGTGTTGGCGAAGTCGGTAACTGCAACATGTAGAAAATAATAAAACAATAATATTGTGAAATATTATTACAGTTTAAAACTATTTTCTCTTTTAATACATTTTCATTTTAGGATTCTTTGATAAATAGAATAAATATAATTTTAAAAGAACAGGATTGATTTGAAACTGACATCGTTTGTAATATTATAAATGCCAAATAAATATGTTGACCAGACTTTTGAATGGTATAGTGCAACTCTTTAACTTACTGTCATGTGCAATGCAAAAGCAATTTTAAAATAAAATATCTAAAAATGTTTATTTTCAGTTAGAATATAATATTAACCAATTTCCATTCAATTCAACTATAATTAAGATTTGCATTATGCATTTATGCAATGCAAATTTTCACTTTTTATTGTTATTTATTTATTTATTTATTTTTGCTGCAAAGAACATTTTGACTGATTAATATGGTGTAATGCTGTTATGAGGCTCATTCATGTTATTTCATTTTATTTTAATGTTTTATTTTAAGGCCTATTCCAAACAAGAGTTTTCAAGAGTTGAAATAACAACCTTTTTCTTTTCTTTTCTTTTTTTAACAACTTTGAGACCTAGAACTGTTAGACTGTTTTGCTTTTTGAGTCTCTCACTAAACCCATTCACCATTTGCATTTGTGTACAGTATATGTCCTCCTATATGAGCTATGCAGGTCCACAGCGTTTACTACAAGCTATTTGTAGCAACATTTATCACCGTCCTGTCTCAAGTGCGCTATCTCTCTTCTCCTTTCCCCCGCTGTTCTTTCCACCCCTCTCCCTTTCTAGCCTTCCTGCTCCTCTCACACTCCGAAAATTAGTGTAACTGAAGTCTGTCAATCCAGTGAATTTTTCAGTTATCTAGTCAACCTGCTAAAGAGGTCAAAATGGCTGACCGCACCGTTCCTCATGCCTACCCAATGAGTATGGATTACGAGATGTGCTCACCCCCTCGAATCTATGATCAGAACTTTGCAGAAGGTAAGTAAAATTAGAGTCTTGAATATAATAGAAATAGACAACATTTTAAGGCAAAACATCCTGTATGTGTACATTTCTTGTATTTTTATATTGCTGACTATCATGCTATGTCTCAATGACTTTAAAAATGCTTTAAGCCGTTCTCATATATTTAATTTTAGCGGAAAAAAAATAATTTTGATTGTCATATGTGAGGGTCAGTCTATAGCTATTAGCTAATAAATATATAATTGTGAACATCCATATTGGCACTTTGTACTATGACAGTATTGAAATGTGATGCCTCAGTAACAACTTATATTTAGAATTCCACACATGACATGACCAAAAAAACCTCTTGTCCTCTTCATGACTGATTATGAGCTGATCTTATCAGACAAGTTAGCAGCAGGTTTGGAGGCCAACTGTGAAAACACCACTCACTGTTAAGCTATAACAGAGCAGCGTAAAAATGCCACGTGTGATAGGATTAAAATAGAAACTGTAAGTGCAGCCTGAGTCTTGATCTGTAGCTGGCTTCACAAATTGTAAATAGACCTGACATGCAGATTTCCTGTGTCTTCTAGAAGACATTTCCAATTAGAATCTAGAGAGACAAGCTTTTCATGTAAAGTAGATACATTTCCATCAATAGTAGCAAATTGCTTCATGGTCAATGGCATGATTTTGGTTTCTTTGTCTGGATTTTTTTGTTCCATTCATAAATATATTAAAAATGCAATACAGAGACTTCAATACACCTGTATAGAGGCATAAAAAGTCATTTCACAATGCTGAAAAAAGGCTTATTAAAAGAATTAATTAAAAAAACTAATTAAGTGCTTTGACATATGCATGTAGGGTAACTACCATTCAGCAACATGTAGAAAAAAATAAAACAAGAAATTTGATCTTTTTGTAATTTTATTTATATTTTAGATTTTTGTTCATTCTGGAAGTATTACCGGTAAGTAAAAATGTTAGCATGATACAACTGTTCTGATATCACAATGAAAAAAAAATGTCTTGAAAAGAAACTTAAATAATTAAGAATATTAAGAATATTTTATTCAATATTTTCTTTAAAAAATCTTTTAAGAAATCGGCTTCATTGTTTATTAATATTTGAAAAGAAAAACATATCCACCAAGTCATGTAGTGCACAAAAACAAAATGTAAACAAAACATCAAATGATATCATGAGGTCAAAAGTCTCTTAAAATATGAGACACTTTGACAATTTTATGATAAGGCAAGGTTAGTTCAGGTTGTAAAATTTCACTTGGTGCAACTTATTAAGATTAGTATTATTCAAGGTGTAAGGAACACATATTTTAGAGTGAAGTTTTTACCTTTATTTAACCAGGAAATGAATCTCTTGAGATTTTAAATCTCTTTTACAAGAGGGTCCTGGCCAAGATAGGCACCACATTTAGTTACACATAAAACAAAATACATTGATTTACATATACAGAAATATACACAAGTCACTCGAAACATTTACAATCAAATGACTCTAAAAATACATTTAAAATCAGTTCGTGATACCAACTCTTTTAAGCATAACTTATCTTGTAATTGATTCCAATCAAATGGAGCTGCATAACTAAATGCCCGTTGACCCGTATTAGTACGAACTTTAGGGATGCTTAAAAGATAATAGCCTTGTGAGCGAAGACCATAATTCTTTACACCTTTTTGAATGATATTCTGCTGTAAATACGAAGGAAGTAAACCTAAAATAATTTTATATATAAATAAGTACCAATGCTTGAATCTATGGGATGACAACGCCGGCCAACCAACCCGAGAGTACAATAAACAATGATGAGTAAGGGCTTTTGAATTTGTGATAAATCTTAATGCTCCATGATAAACCGAATGCCTGTAAACAACGTTTAGGTGCCTGCATATAAATGATATCACAATAATCCAACACTGACAAAAACGTAGCTGCTACCAATCTCTTCCTTGCTTCAAAAGAAAGCCAAGACTTGACTCTAAAAAGAAGGCCCAGTTTCGACTTTAATTTTTTCACAAGGTACTAAACATAAGGCCCAAAAGAAAGAGAATCATCGATGTATTCATATACATTTACACTTCAGCTTTTCAAAACTGGATGAAACCAAAAGAAACACAAAGAGTACTTTTTTTTTTAGAACTTAGGACTTTAAACTTTATTAAAGGATTTTCGCAACATCATACGCCTGCTTGTTTCCAAGTTCAAAGTCTGACTGCAATTGGTATTCACTTACACTTTTCCAATCAGGAAGGAGGAAATTTTGATATACCAAGCTGAATAGAATGCAGCATAATCATAAAATGTTTATATTGTGTTGTTTCCAATTTCATTATGGACAGACAAATTACATGCCACTGGACGCATTGTGAGAGTATGATTAACTGAGATTATGATGTATTTTTTTGCCTTCTCACCTTCTCAGCACTGAGTCCCAAGGACCTTTTGACCCCTGTCCTGTACCACGGTTACTACATTCGTCCCCGCATCAACAAGCAGATCGAGCGGGGCTTCTCTCAGGTAGAAAGTGAAGATGATTGGTATCGAGTTTTGCTGGACGTGTGCCAGTTCACTCCGGATGAGATCAGTGTGCGAACAGTGGACAACCTGTTGGAGGTGACTGGGCGGCATGCTCAGAGAATGGACCAGCATGGCTTTGTGAGTCGTGAGTTTACCCGCACATACATCTTGCCAATGGGTGTGGATCCGCTGCTGGTGCAGGTGTCTCTCTCACACGATGGGATACTGTGTATCCAGGCACCACGAAAAACTGAGGACCTGGAGCCTAAAATCAACCAGCTCAAGATTAAAGTGGACAAGAAGGAAAGCAAAAGTTAATCAAATGGACTTGATATAAGCAGGCCTACATGGAATCCCGCAGAACTCTGTTGAAAAGTCTATGGAGTTGGATTGTCCAACACTTGCGTGCTCATTTATTAAATATTTTGGATATTTTGAAGAATTCGAAGTTCTCTCACTTGTGTTGTCTCACAGTTTGTTAGAATGCATTCCACAGAATTCTGCAGATTCCAAACTAAAATTAGTGCAAAAAAAAGTCTACAGATTTCTTCTGGGTCTGTATATAAACTACAGGTCGAACGTTTGGAATAATTAAGATTTTTTAAATGGTTTTGAAAAAAAAATTTTATGCTCACTAAGACTCACTAAGACTATTATTATTACATTTTTTTAGTTTACATTTACATTTAGTCATTTAGCAGACGCTTTTATCCAAAGCGACTTACAAATGAGGACAATGGAAGCAATCAAAATCAACAAAAGAGCATATAAGCATATATAATGATATACAAGTGCTATATCAAGTCTCAGTTAGCTTAACGTGACGTGACATGTGACGTGACATGTGGCCAAGTATGGTGACCCATACTCAGAATTAGTGCTCTGCATTTATCCCATCCAAAGTGCACACACACAGCAGCGAACACACACACACACTGTGAACACACACCCAGAGCAGTGGGCAGCCATTTATGCTGCGGCGCCCGGGGAGCAGTTGGGGGTTCGGTGCCTTGCTCAAGGGCACCTCAGTCGTGGTATTGAAGGCAGTACACGTAGCAAGGGTTTTTTAAATAATATAATAAATAAAAAGAAAACAGATAGTAGAATTAGAATAGAGAGTGCTAGAGTTAGAGGGTCAAATAAAGATGGAAGATAAATAAAGTTTAGTTTAGAATGTAATTTATTCCTGTGATGTAAAGCTGATATTTTAAGCAGCCATAGTCTTCAGTGTCACATGATCCCTCAGAAATAATTTTAATGTGCTTATTTGCTAACAGTTTTGCATTTTTGCAACAATTTTGCCTCAGTTTAATATTAAAATAGAAAATGATTTTTAATTGTAATAATTTTTCACAATTGTTCTGTTTTACTGTATTTTTGATCAAATAAATGCAGACTTGATCTTTTAGAGGAAAAGTTCACCAAAAATGAAAACTTGCTGTTTATTTACTCACTCTCAGGCCTTCCAAGATGTAGGTGACTTTCTTTCTTCAATAAACTATTCCTTTAAAAACATTAACAAACAAAAAAAGTCTTAATTTTTCCAAACTTTTGAATGGTAGTGTACATTAGTTACTTCATTTATGGTATACGCTTTACATCAGGGAGTAAAACTGTACACACTGGAATTTTATGATGCACGTTAAGTTCCCTCAGGATAACCTTGCTGGATGTGTGGCCATGTGTGAATTTTTGCTAGACAAAAATATGTTTTCTATTAAACTTTTCTGTATAGCTGGCAAGTATTTAAAACACTCTTGCCTCCGTTTTGTTACTTACAGTTATTGCAAAAATGAAAAGGTCACCTGCCATTGGTTGGCTATAAAGATAGTCCTGCCCCAAAGTTGTGCCATTGGTTGAGCCACTGTTGCTGTGTTAAAGTTGCAATGACTTGGTTCTATCCATCGGTTTTTAATTGGACGGATGCAGATCTGAATGTGAGCTTGAAGTAAGAAAGCGAGCGCAACAAAAAATCATTAAAAATAAGTTATGACATTTTGAATAAAAATTCTGAGCTTAACAAAATCTCTTCTATAAAATGCCTTGAGAAAATAGTGAATTTCCATTTCATGCTGCTGACTTTAGGCTAGTCGGGATGCTCAATAAAAGAAAACAAAGTTTTGAAAGCACTATAGGATCACAGCGTTTACACTTTTCTGGGAAATCAGTCTACCATTGTTTACTTACAGTTCTCTCTGCATATTAACCGGATCTGAGAAAGATTTTATCATCGCAAACTTACTGTAACAGGGCTGACGAGACGTGAGACGTGTGGATCCATCTGCAGGCTTTATTAAAGAGAAGTGGTAAACAGGCAGGGTCAAACAATGGCAAACAGGTATATGGCGGGCAAAACACAAGAATAGTCCCAGGGCTAGCGTAGGTCACCGATCGGCAGACAGAATCACAGGGGCGAGACGAGAGGGAAAAATCCAGAAAAACAGGCAAAGATCAGAAACCGCGAGATCCAACTGCAGGCTGTATTAAAGAGACGTAGTAAACAGTCAAGATCAAACAATGTCAAACAGGTATATGGCGGGCAAAACACAAGAATAGTCCCAGGGCTAGCGTAGGTCACCGATCGGCAGACAGAATCACAGGGGCGAGACGAGAGGGAAAAATCCACAAAAACAGGCAAAGATCAGAAACCGCGAAAACGGGCAAGGCAAGGCAAAAACAAGGAAAACTCAGAGACTCGGAATGGGGTACGGGCTAAACAATACTCAGCAGAGAAAGGTGGTTAGAGTGGGTGTTATATAGTGAGTGAGGTGATTAGAAACAGCTGTGTGCAATGAGTGCAATCAGTGCAGTGTGCAAATCGTGCAAAGAATGATGGGATATGTAGTCCGGGGTGCTATGTAACAGTTTGAGTTGTGCGAGAGTCAATGTAATGGAAAGGGTGACCTCTGGTGGTGAATAAACGGAAGTCCATGGACAGGATTCGTGACACTTACACACTTCAGCTTTAATTAATTATTTTTAAAAAAGACTAAACAAGACATAACACGTCACTTAAAAATGATTATAATTGTTTAACTATTTACATGTACATGTATGAGGATATTACAATACAGCTACTGTACAATGCAAGTAGTACACAGTAAGTCCAATGTAAACCAAGAGTTCTCTGCAGGGAAATGGATCTCTTGTTACCTAGCCACTATCATTCTGTTCATAAATGAATGACTGGAAAGATATACAACAGTAAAGATATTGTCAAACATTCATGACCTCAAGGTCAGCCTCAGCGATAGGGGCGTTGCAGCTCGAGGTACAAAGGTAGCTTTCTTTAAGAGCAACACCTGCAGGACTCCAGATACAGAGGAACAAGGAAATGGAAAATGAGCAACTGATCAACTCTAGGCTATCTGTGCACTGACGACAATCTCTGCCATGGGGAGCAATTTAACCAAAACAATAAATAAGTGAGTAGCCAAACATTTGCATGTTTAAATTGTTAAACATACTGGGCACAGTTTACAGTATTTATTTACTCAAATGCGACAGGGTTCTATGACATGTGCCTGTTTTATCAGTAGGATCTTGATGGGAAGGAAACTGCCTTAAACAAGATTCATTTGTGTTGCTAAATGTTCTGTTCACTATTTAACACAAATGTGAACCTTTAAGTAGGCCATTCTTTGAGAAACATGATCCTCTGTGTCTGTTCATATTTGATAGTTTGAATGCTTAACAAATGCTGTTGGTGTTCATAAGGTATTGTATTGTTCAGGAAAGAGGGAAATGTATTGTATTAGCATTTAACAGGACAAAGAAGTAGGAAGCTAAATATTCTTCCTCTTAACCCTTGTAAAAAAGAAGTACACTACTTTTAATAAGAGTGCTTATTACTTTGAAAGAATGTACTGTGCATACTGAGTGTAATGTGTTCAGACACTTAATTTCATGTTATTTACAATTAATTGAAAATTTATTATAGATTAGGTTCATATTAAATGCTACCTTAAAAATGTTTTTTGACCCACTTAAGTAGGACTTAAGTGCATCTTTAGATGTAATTACGTCTATTGTCTTTGAAATATTGTTAAAGTCTGCCGAATGTACTGACAAATATCTATGGTAAATGAAATGTATACTAAAATGTAATTTTTGTTGAAACTTGTATGTCATGTATTTAAATACAGCACACATCTGAAATGAAATAACTTCAAATGTAAAATCAAATAATACACTACAGTTAGTTATAATCAAGTATTTTGTGCTTTAGCATGTAAGTCAAATCAAAATAAAGCATGACAAGATTATTAAAAAAAACTAAAATAGCCTTTAAAGTAAAACTTTTAAAAGGTGTACTTAGGTTATTAAGAATATTGTCATGAAAGTGTGCTCTCTTTAAGAACATTCAAGTGGCCTTTTATTTCATTAATATTTTAAATTAAAAATATACTTTTAAGATTTGAAGTGCACTACAAATGCACATTCAGTATAGTTAAACGCAGCTTTTTTTCACAATGGAAAAGTCTATCAATGATCAACTTCATTTAGGGGACTACACTACAGAACAATTAAACCAACTTTTATTTAAATTGTAGTATGTGCTTTTTTTCTTAGGTGGAGAATAAATCCAAGAAAGCTTTCACAAAAACAGGCAAAAAGAAAAGGTAACAAAACACAACAAAACAAAAGCTCCATTTATGAGATAATAAATTAAAAGGATTCTCTAATTAGCAAAACAATGTTTATTACTTGCTTATCCCATTGTTGTAATGTTGATTGCTATTCAACAACGTACATCTTTACAACAGGTCCACCTGTGGTTCCTTCCCATCAGGTGTGTTGGTTTAACTGGTCACTAAAAAAAAACTTTATGCAAATATATGCAAATGTTTTTGTGACAACAACTTTTTTCACAGCAGGCCCGTGTTGATGCTCACATGTATGACCTTGTGTCAGCTGAACCACAGTATGCCCAGGTGAATAAAAAACGGAAGCAGAATGAGGATGGTTTGCATTACGCAGAGATTCAAGTCCTACAGTCTGAAAATGCGACCAGCAGAGGAAAACTAAAACAGACTTCAAACTACGACAACACGGAGTATGCAACCATAGACTTTAAAACTACTGTGAACACACAGACTTCAGCTGAACCTGCAGATTTATTCATCCCACCTGGAGAACTACAGAGACCAAACATGAGCTTTTCCCACAGGAAGAATGTCCACTCAAAGCGAGCAGTTATGGCGTGAACAAACAAAAGCACATTTCTGTTTATTTTTGTATATTCTATCCTGCTGTATTACTATTGTGCCTTTGAACAAGGCATTTAAATGTGAAATTTGAACTCAAGTGCCATAAAGAGGTTGTTTGTTTAAAATATATAGCCGATGATATCATTTCTGCAAATCAAAATGTATTTCTAACATTCATAGTACATTTGCAGCCAATTGGTTTATTAATTGAAAGTACATTTATAGTAATCGTATTCTTGTGTAGCCAGCTAATGTCAGGTTCACTTTGTGGTTTATTCTGACTAGAAGGGGTTGTAGTTGTGTTCTCTGGAAAAGATTTCTAGTCAAGTGAAAACAAAAGAAGTTGGTGCCATGACTCACCAACACAGTTTCAGTAAGCGGTTGCCATCTTGGAAATGACATCATGACAGGGTTTATCAGTGTGTTCCTACTAACAAGTTGGAAGTCCAACCTCCAGCGAAGTTCCAGTTGTTATTTTGGTCTAAAACGCACCATTACGGTGTCTACCAGCCGTGGCTAATTGGATAATGCTTATGAATGATATTCAAGTTCTTTGTACACATTACATAATTTATTATATTCATTCTCTATAGAATATGAAGATAAGGCGATAACATAATAGGGTTTTATTGCTGTGTCTAAAAAAAGAACACCCTTTCACTCACTCAAATAGCATACAGAGCTGCTCAAAATCTAGAAGATCATGCTTTGCTTCATGGTTTGCCTGTTATTTCTTGTGGTCGGTTAGGATACAGTAATACCACACACAGCAAGATTACACAACAACAACAAAAAGTCCCTTGAAGTAATGTTTAGGCCTACCATAGACCGTATACTGCACTCATAAAACCAAAATAACTATTCTAAAATTCAATAGGAAATCCTTCAGTTTTGCTGATTCCGTGTTCAATATTAATATTGAATTGCAACATTGATTAAATGTTCTGTAGCTTCTTATCCTACAAGACCACCACAAACTATGTGTAAATAAAAACTGACCTACTCAGTTTTGCCTTGAAGAGGCTTTGTAAGGCATGTGAAATGTACTGTCTCATTAAATAGGAATGCATGCCCTCTGCTGTTCATAATATCAGAACCCTGGTTTTATTAAAGTAACAACGTGTGAGGAAAATGATTACTTTTTGACGGCAAAAAGCCATACTCTTCACTCACTCTGTCTCGACTACTAACAAAGAATGAATAGCAAGCTAAATTCAGCCAAGTTTCATCATTAGCTCATCATCATTATACGTTATCGATTAAAAAAAAAACGATAAATGATTAACATAAACATAAACAACCTGCTGTGATTTTCATGATCTGTTCTTTTAAAATGAAACTTTCAAAGTGATCAATAAATAAATTAAATTGTGACTTTATATTTTTAATAAATATTTTAGTAATTATTCTGACTAATATACCACTGTAAGTAACAGTCAAAATGGTACACAGTAGATTCGGCGTAATAAAATATGTTTTTCAAATACAGGTTAAAGTGTTTTCATTAAAATAGCCCAATAGAAATGAGCCTGAGTTCCTGCAGCACCCAATGGCAACACGCTTTACAGCAGCACGCATGACGGAAGTCGTCACTGTCCGTCAATAGCAACAATTATGACGCTTGGGAAATTTGTTAGCGCTGTGTGTTAATTTTATGATATCGTTAAACACATAGCTGTCGTAATAATACGCTAGGTTAGTGTGCAGTCAGTTTGCACTGGAAATCCGTCCATCAGTCTGAATATCCATCAGAGTCGCCGGAAATTACTTTTACTGGCTTAAAGAAATCACATCCGACCTGTGCATCATCATGAGAATGGATCGGCGAGTATTAGTGATATAACAGCACACTCTCAACGCCGGAGAAGTTCTTTAGCGGGGACCGACAGTTGTTAACGGGAACGCAATATAGGTACTGCTTTACAAAACATGTCTGGCTGGCTCTTGATTTATTTGTATTCGTTTCCAGGGCCTTCGAAAGTCTGGCATGCATGAGGAGCCTGTTCATTGACATCATTATGCATACGACCTATAACGTTACATAAAAAACAGTTTTGAAGTAAGAATATTTTCTTTGATGGATTATATACGAAAGGTGGTCTAGTAAAATGTTTTTAACTTGTGTGAGGATATTTCCGACGAAACCTGTTCATTTTCATTCATTCATGTGATTCCGGACACATTATTATTCTAGCTAGTGTTTTAATAATAAAGCACGATTTATGTGTATTAATTGAAATGTGTATGCACGTATAGACAGTTCAGTACAATTTTGGTATAGTTCGAAGCTTCTGGGAATTGTATGCATATGCAAATACCATGGTATATTAATTTTAATAATCCAGTACCATGTTATGTATCAAAGTAATGAGTGTCTTGTAAGTAACATGATGTTGAAATATACTAATCATTCAGTGCCATGATATTATTATCTGAGACCTTACATTTTGTAAATAACATGGTACAATATATGCAATACCGGTCTTACATGATAAGACTGGTAAGACCAAAGAATGGACACAACCGTAATATTAAATGTACCATGTGTAATTCATGTTCTGACATGATTTAATCGGTTGCTGATCTGATGTATTCTCTCTCATCAGTCCCTTTAAAAGATGTTGTCCAATCCTCCGGCTGAGCAGAAAGGTACAGAGCAGGTGCCTGCGTCTGCGGCTGGTCCATGCCACCGTGCTGCTCTTTCTCCACTGTATCAGGAACAGCTGGCCATCGGATGCAGAGAAACCAGCAGTGGAGAGACTGAATCTGGTGACAAAACACGACCCTCAGACTTTGAGAAGGGCTTGAAGGAAGTTCATCTGGAAAATGAAGGAGCTCTGAGACAGATGACGTTTGATCCAAAAAGTAGTAACTTTGGAGTCAATCCTAGTTCGACTTGCCTGCACATGTGTAGTAATAAGCAAGGTAATGTTGAATATACAATTTTCAGTTTGGTTTTACTAAAGCAAATCAAATTTCCCCTTGCTACCTGAAAAGAAACACTTATGTTCATATGTATTTTGTTTTTCTATTAAAAAAATTCTATAAAAATTAAAAGCAATCTAGTATGCAATAGTTAATTTCCTTATTGTGCTATGTACTGTATCACATTATCATAAAACGCCTCATAGTGGGTGTTTTATACACCAAATAAAAACATTAGAATAATAAATGTATACCTACACTACCGTTCAAACCTTTTAGGCCAATAAGATTTTTAAATGTTTTTGAAATAAATCTCTTATGCTCAAATTTATGCATTTTATTTGATTAAAAAATACAGTAAAAGCGGCAATATTTTAAAATATTAATACAATTTAAAATAAAATGTCTACTTTAATGAATTTTAAAGTGTAATTTATTCCTGTGATGGCAAAGCTGAATTTTCAGCAGCCATTACTTCAGTCTTCAGGGTCATGATCCTTCAGAAATCATTCTGATATGCTGATTTGGTGCCCAAGAAACATTTATTTTATTTATTTTTTATTTTTTTACAATGTTGAAAATATGCTCAGGATTATTTGAATAAAAAGTTCAAATAAATAAACAGAAAGTTAAAGAACAGTATTTATTGGATCAATTTTGATCAATTTAATGTATCCTTGCTGAATAAAAGTATTAGTTTCACATAAAGAAAAAAAAATCTAACCTAACCCCAGACTTTTGAATGGTAGAATATAGCAAATATTTAGGTAATATGCCATGATGATAGTTATTGAGTTACTATAGTTAGAGGCCACACTTTATTGTTAGACATTGCTTTGATTAATATAAAAACTAACATTGCAAAATAATAATATAATAATATATAATACAGAATATAACATAATATATGTATATAAATAAAAAAATAGAATATAAAATAGAATAACAGCACAGAAAGGTCTTTCAAGTCTTCTATAGTTTGCTGCCTTTTAGCCTTATTTTATGAAATTTCGAATCTTTTTAAGGCTTTTTTGGTCTGCACAGGAGTAGCTTTAGAAGTGTGCACACGTTTTCCTAAAAGGAACATTGCAGATATATTGTAAAACAATTGGTTCCAAATAGAATCAAAACAATGTTTTGGTAAATGTTATGAAGCACATCTTTTGATCAACATCTCCTTTGCAGAGGCCAAGTTTAGGGATCAACGATGGACCTCTGCCACCTTCAATTCATCTCCTCCAGCTGGACCATCCGGAGAGCAGCTTGGAGGTCTGGAACGATTTCTTATGTCCCATCAAACTGAGATGAAGTGTCTGCTGACTGATACCTTTGGATCTCTGACCCAGCGTCTTGAGGCAGTGGAGAGGAGGATGGACCAGCTGTGTTCACAAAGCAGTGCACATACTTGCAGTTTAGCTCAGCTGCACAGTAAAGTTGGCCAGCTGGGAAGAGACTTGTCCTTTGGCTGTCCAATTACTCCAAGTGATTCATCAGCTTGCAGCCGTGGTAAATGTTCATGTTAGCATAGTCATATAAATTAATTATGTAATTTGAAACTAATTTCATATATCCCATCCCAAATGCTGTGATGAGCATAATATTCTTTCCTGTGTTGATGTATTTCCCATTGTAGCATGAAGGTGCAGTGGAAAAAAACATGTCCCTTTTTAATAGCTAACATTATGTAGTTTATATTAAAGCCACAAACCATGATTTGCTATTGCTTGCTATAGTCAGGTCATATAAGGAGGAGAGGATGTTCTCTGTCCGAAAAGCAATTTATTGGGCAGTAGTACATTTTGAAGAGAAATTCTTCCAGGTGTTTGCTAAAAGATAATTTAGTCAACTTTTAGGAGTTCTTAGTCAACGTTTAGAATGTAAGTGACCTCAAATCTAAGCAAAGACAGATTCAATTTTGATTTGATTTATTATTTTGTGCTTGCAGGAGTGGATGCAGAAGTGCCAAAAGACTACAAAGGAATTAACTCAAATATCTCTTCTCCTGAAACTAAGAAGCACTCTGTGTGTTCTTGGGCAATGTCAACTCCTTTCCAGCCCAGCCAAAGTCCTGATCATAAGTCCGAGGATCTAAGCTGTCAAGGTCTAAGTGGAAATTATAGCAGCTCCAGTTCATCATGTGGAATTCTCAGAACATGCCGTTCAGGACAAAAAGACAGTTGTTTGCAGGGTAACTACTCGCCCGTTTCTGATTTTGAAGACCCGGAGATGGAACTGGAAGCTGAGAAGGACAGAGTCGTGTTAAACTTATTGGTCGATTCTGTGCTTAGCAGCTCAGATGACAATGGCAGCCGGGGACTTCCTTGTATTCAAGAAGTACTGTCCTCTGCTAGTGTGGGGAATAATAAAACTGGTCAGGAAGGAGAAGACACCTTGAATAATCAGTGTTTACATGTTCCTGAAAATCCTCGGGTGCCTTCCGTTCAGTTTCTCAGATCTTCAGCTCCTAGTGGCTTAAAGTCAAACACAAATACAGATCATCATTGTTCATTTTCAAAAGCAGTGAACTCAAAGCCCTCTGGGAAACCAGCGGCATTGACAGATTCCTCTAAAGACGAGTGTGAAAAAATCCAGCAGCAGTCCTTTAGTCAGATTACCTTCCCTTTCTCCACTAAGCCGCTAGGAGCACAACCCAACTCTGATAAATCCAAGGGTTGTTCAGTTCTCTTTCAGACTTCTAATAAGAAAGAAGCAGCGATCTTGGACAAGATCAAAATTAATGGTCTTTTTCACTCTACTACTACCTCATTGAGTAATATTACTTCAGTCTTGGATCACGTCCATACGTCAAGGGATGTAGCTGAATTGACAGAGACAAATGCTGGAGATTCTGACGAGAACACAAAGATAGGTAATAAGGGACAAAGCTTTGATTGTCAGTACTCAAATATATCATACTCAAAGGAAAGCCCTCTTCAAGGGTCATCAATCCTGCCACACTGTGAACTTGCTTTGCCGAAACAATTGGTAAAAGGTGTAGGTGACCAAAAATCACTAGGTTCGCTTTTGACATTTTCTCAAGCACACTCCAGTTCGCATCACTCGGGCCAAAGAAATGGGTCCTCCAAACCATTTTTAGACAGCGATACTAACAAACTGTTGAATCAGCTCTCAGATACCGCCTATCGCTTGGTATCCAGAAGCTGTTCCTCAAGCAACTTGGACAGATGGACTGGTGCAACCAGCAGGACTGGATCCAAACTCAAACACTGTGGTGGAAAGAAACATCACCTTCCTGGATTTCCCGCTCTTAAAGATGGAGAAACCCTTTCTTTGTCCTTCTTTGAGCAGGCAGGAGGGATGTCCAAACATTGGCAGCCGATTCTTGAGGACTTGATACTTCCTGTCTCTCCTCGATTGACTGGTACACTAGCTTGTCCTTCAGATGCTTTACCTATCCACCTGGATAAAGACTCTGCAGGTTGTCCTAGCTTATCTCAACTTTTTCGCCCCACCAGTCCGCCTTTGTCTACTTTTAGCAAAGGGAGCTTCTCTGGGGCAGGTGTTAGTACCGTCCTGGCTTTATCTTCTCCAGCTTCCTTCAGACTGTGGTTTCGACACAGGCGAATCAACTTTCCTCTTATGCAGTTGTCACGTCCTAGTATCCATACGGTTGTGAGTCAGATTTTGGGGAGGAGCAAATGTCATCCTTTTCGACCTCTGGTTGACTTCACAGCCCCACCAGGCATAGACAACGATCACCAGTAAGTTGAAGCTGTTGAAGTTAAAACTTTGTTTTGCATGTTTTGATTGCAAGGAAGTTTGATTTACATAATCAGAGGTGAATGTCAGTTTTTACCTGCATGCTGCTTGCACTTACAATTCAACCCATTTTGATCTACATCTTTTCATCGATAGCTATATACGCCGATCCAGTCAAGAAGCTACACCCAGCAGGAAAAGAGCTTCAGCACGGTGGGCACATCCCCCTGCATCTTTCACATTTTTGCCAATCTATTCAATGAAAAAAATAAGTTTAATCAGTCTTTGCTAACCAGTTCAGGTTGAAGGTGAAGTGCATAATTTTAGTGCAACTAGCAACACAAAATCAAGTGGCTGAAAAGCTTTCCAAACCTTTGGAAATCTACAGTGGCCAGGCATCATCTTGTTTCCTTGAAACTCATTTTGTGGCATTTGAGGGTTTTCTGTGTTTGGAATGCAAGCATCGTTATTATTATTATTACTTTAACTACACTTACAGATATCAAACTTTGCATTTTTGCTGCATACATGAATGACAAGCTTGTGCAACTTGCTGTGTTTGAGCTATGCTGTTACTTTTCTAAGCGACTGAGTGTACGATTTTCAGGTATAAAAAAAAAAAAAGTTTGTTGAAGAAGTGACCAAGCCAGGATATCATAGAGACCTGAGTGTGGATTCTTTTGGGGTGGGCCAATAAGAAACCACCCACAACACCCTGGCAACCACCCAGAACACATTACACCTTAACCAAATGTGATAAAATTTCTAGTGACAGTTTGTCTGTCCACACCAGTTGCGACATACCTACAAGATATGCAAATTCAATCACAAATCACAACCAATCAGAAGAGCATGTGGGCGGGCTCTGTCCCTGCAACTGCACTGCTCTCACACTTCCAATGAAATAGTTGTTTCTTTTGTTATTTTCCTTTATTATTTCCTTTCCAAGATCTGAGGTAAATTATTCATTGTCTCTTTAATTTTGGCTGTTGAAGTCAAATAAAACCTTTTTTTAAACAAAACACAGTAAATACCTGAGGTGTCACTCGTGATAGAAACTGTTCCAAAAATAGAATCTCCTGTCGCTCGTGTATCGCTGACATGGCTGGTTACGCCAAAAACTTTTATTAACATGGAAAATACATTATTCATGTTGCGGCATTGCATCATAAAACGTAAACAAAAATTTTCGTTTTTCTATTCAGTTTGATACTGCTAGTGGTGCAGAAATTACTCACTTCACCTTAAAGGTCCCATGACATGCTGCTTTTTGGATGCTTTTATATAGGCCTAAGTGGTCCCTAGTACTGTATCTGAAGTCTCTTTCCCGAAATTCAGCCTTGGTGCAGAATTTCAGCCACTACGAGCCAGTCCCACAATGAGCTTTCCTTAGGACGTGCCATTTCTGTGTCTGCAGCTTTAAATGCTAATGAGGAGGAGAGAGGCGGGGCAACTGCCATGCTTCGCTCGTTTGCAAGCCATGATGTCTCTCGAGGAAAAAAAAATATTGGGCTCGCCTCGCACGGTAGTAGCTCATTTTCTCATGGGCGGGCCAAATTCTCTGGGCGGGCAAAGCAGAGAAAGGGGAGGTAACCTTTCCCCGTATGACGACATAAAGGGAAGATTCCAGATTGGGCCATCTGAGCTTTCATTTTCTCAAAGGCAAAGCAGGATACCCAGGGCTCGGTTTACACCTATCGCCATTTCTAGCCACTGGGGGACCATAGGCAGGCTAGGGGAACTCATATTAATGTTAAAAAATCTCATAAAGTGAAATTTTCATGCCATGGGACCTTTAAAGCAGTGGTCTACATAATAAAATAGGAATGTAGCAATAAAATCAATCTTTCTTTTCTGATATTCTCATTCGTGATTGTTGTCAGATTTGAAGCATGAAGGCAATCCAATTTTACAATCCACAGCTATCTACACTTCTAAGCTGATCATTTAATCATGTAGATGTTGACTGATGTTATATTACCAATCACCTGGTGTTCTCTAAAATGCTTGCTGCTTTCACTGTGTGTAGGAAAGCCACCTCATCCCTATCAGTGTGTCATCTGTCAAAAAATCGTCTCGCACCAGAAAGGAGCCTAGATCACCCCTCTCGGCACAGCATCAGCCCCAAATCGGTGCGATTGGATGGATCCCCCACTGAATCTGTTCCTAGTTATGCTATTGCCAGTGCAAATGTCAAATACCCTGGTTTGCATAATCGGGGCACATCTACTGAAATTAAGCAGGTATTACAGTATTTCATCTCTTCTAGCATTTGAACTAATAGTTTTGAAAGAAGGAAGAATTCAAGTAGAAGGAAGAATGCAAGTAGAAATATCTGGATCTTCAGACATTGCTGAACTGAAGGATTTTGCATTCTGGTTATGTTTCCTCAACCCTAGACATTCATTTTTCTTGTAGGTGGAACTCTATGACACTAATAGTGAAGCTCAAGGAGGTCAACGTTCCAAAAGGGTCTCTCAAATTCGTATTCGTAAGACTGTTCCCAAACCAGATAACAACCTTACTCCAATGGGACTCCCCAAACCAAAGAGGTGAGCATTCAACTCCTCTAGTCTTCATAATAAATAATGATGTGGAATCGTAGAACTGGTTTAGGATTTGTAAAAAAAAAATGTAAATTTTAAGTTTGCTACAGTTCTTTTAATTGCAGTAAAATTTTAAAGGGGTCAAGAACTGAGAAACCAAAATTCCCTTGCTCTTTTGACAATTAAGAGGTCATTGTACTATAAAAACATCCTGTGAGTTTCAGAACTCAAAACTTTCTTGTTAGTCTAAAAACAGCTTATATTGAAGCCAGTCTGCCAAAATGACAGGTTGTGGAATGTACAACTCTATGATGTAATAGTGTGGATAAGCACCGCATCTGCAGAGGAAGATCAACGCCTGCTTCTACATCACTGCCTGTTTAGCCCCGCCCAACAATTTGCGCATGTACTGTAAAAAATGAGATGCAAACGCAGGTCCACGCTGAAACCAAACGATAAAGATGGTTTCGAAGACAAGACGCTGTGTAGTGCCAAGTTGTGGAAAAACATTTTTGCATTGCCTTCCTTCTGATCCCAACATTAGGAAAGAGTGGATGAACTTTATTTTTAAAGAAGTTTCAGAACGCGTCAGTAAGAACTCGGTCCTTTGTTCACTTCATTTTACCGCGGATTCGTTTACAAACGGCATAATTTGATGCGGGATTTTAAGAAAGATTGAAAATAAAAGATGATGCTCTGTGTTGATTTAATTTGCTTGGTAACAGCCCAAACGTCTTATTATTCTAATTCCCCGTAATGTAAGAATTTGACTCAAAAGATAATGGACACTTTTAGAAAAAATGGCTTTATAAAGGTAAAAATGCCCATAAAATGCAAAAATCAGTTTAAACTTATTGGAAAAGATTAATTTCTATCAGTATGAACTGACCACCACACAGAATATGAAGAATATTAAAAACATTAGGAGTCAGCTGTCTTCGGCAGTCCTTAAGGTACCAGCACAATAACACACTCAGCAAAATATCGTCTAATTATCGTTATCGATAAAATCCCATAAAATATCGAGATATAATTTTTTTGTCAATATCGCACACCCCTAGCTGTGCCGACTATATTGGATCCGACAGTAATGTCGCAAGACTCACAATACACAAGTGTGAGTAACTGTTTTTATTACGTGGTCACTATTGCTTGATTGTTTGATATGTATGAGTATTATGCGTTTTTAACCTAAATCACAGCAGCATCCATCTGTGAAACATACACAACGGTTAGCCAATCATAGCAGTGGGCGTTTACTTCCAAGTCTACAATCCGTCACGCCTATTCAAACAGAGTGTACAGATGAGGGGGTTTAAAAACAGGACATAAAATAGCCTATTACCTCAAATTATGATGTTTTTTGATGTAAAAATCTTGATAACATTATAAGTGAACCTCAGAGAACAGTACAAAATTGGTGCTGTCAAAATTAGCGTGTTAACGCAGGCGATTAATTTTGCGGTCACACTAGACTTTCCGTTCCATTGACTTCCATCCATACGCATGCGAATGCGGCAGACCGATGTTGTGCCGAATTCTGCACCCCTGCCAGATTATGCATCCCTTCATTGAAATCGCTATCTGATTGCCTAATCCCAACCCCTCCCCCACACCTACTCCTAAACTACCAATACTAGGGGATGCATGCATAATCTGGCAGGGTGCAGAATTTGGCACTACTGGCACTACTAGGATACGCTGTATCCTGCGAAATAAACTACGTGCATGCAGTGTCGTGGTCAGTTAAGTCATGAAGTTACCAAAAAGGCGATTAAAGCTGCCTTAAAACTGTGCATGCATGTAATATATTATATATGAGCAGGGTTGGGAGGGTTACTTTTAAAATGTATTCCGTTAGTTACAGTTACAAATTACTTCATTAAAAAAGTATTCAGTAATGTAATTCAAGTACCACAATATAAAATTAATGTAATCTGATTACTTTTGGATTACTTCAAGTTACATATGTAAATAAAGTAAAAAAATCAATATCTAAGTACTTTTAACTATGACATTAAAATTAAAACTAATAAAAACTATAGTAAGAACTATTTGAAACTATTAAAAATTGTGTCTTGTTTCACCATCCAGATATTACAGCCCATATGTATTTTTATATAAAAAGCTATGCAGACATCTAGTGGCTATACAGTTTAGTATTACAGTTATTTATTTTTATTTTATTTTTATTTCTTTAACACGTACAAGTAAAAATAAATATAGTTTTACACAACATTAAAAAATTTACACCATATACATATTAGTCTATTTTAAAATAAGCCTACATGTCGAAATGCATGTGAAATGCTATGATCTTTCTTTATTTCATTGACTGATCCATTTTACTCTAGAAAACTTACACACAACTGCAGTCATGCACACCATGGAATTTTAAATCACTAACAAACACTAAATTTGAGCTAACATGATGAATTCCGTGCTAGTCGTACCTGCAATTGTTCAAGTTGTTTGAGTAGCCTTTGTTAAACAAGAGTCTTCATGCATAGCTTACACTGTACAACTATGTTATTTCCTTTATCCTTTTTGAAGAAAAAATAACTGAAATTGAAAAACGTTTTTCCCAGCAGGAAGCATCGTAATTAACTGTAGCAGCGTCTCATCCCGCGTTTGAGGAGAATAATTGTAGATGGGTGTTATTTGCGCACGCACCAGCAGGTGGCTCACGTGAGTCAACATGAGTGTCAACAGAACAAGGAACTACTGTATGATGAAGCAGCGCTAAATATAGCGTTATGATGTCAAAAAACTCATTTATTTAATTTTAAATGAAACAAATGTAATCCTGATAGTATTCCCACTTTTTACAAAATGTAACCTGAATACTTTGTTTTTTGATGTAACTGTAACGGATTACAGTTACTAGATTTTTGTATCCTGATTACGTAACGCTGTTACAAGTATTCCGTTACTCCCCTGTATATGAGTTACATTAAGAACTTGTCTCTGAAATGGTTTTCAGAACTGTCCTGGAGCAGCACAGCACTGTCTCCCTCATCTAACACACTCGATTCAACTCGTCAGCTCATTAGTAGAGACTTTAAGACCTGAAGTGGGTCAGAAAAGATAAAGAGAGTTGAGAGAAAATACGATGCGTGTCAGATCCTCATCACATTGAGCAGCGGAAGCTCTTAAAGAAATAACAGCCAAAACAACATAATAACCCCGCTGCTGAGATGACTGTTAATCAAAGAAAAAAAGAGGAATTCAATAACATTTATAGCTTTAAGGATTCATCTGTATTTAGTTTAGTATTTAGTGTTTGATAACTTTATTCAATTTCTGTATATTTCTGCTGCGGGGCACAGGTAGCTAAATATGACATTTATTATAATGGGTTTATGTGAAGATTGTTTTAAGTTCACTTAAATTAGAAGTTATTTTTAAAGTATAATAAATGTTAAAATTGATAGCTCTTAATTATAATGTAATGTTGAATGGCTATAGTCAATGGTTAAATATTGGGGGGAATTTTTGTTATTAATTGGTATCAGCGATACTGGCCTTCAGTCATAAAAAAAGATGCCATTAAACAAATATTACAAATATTCTATCTTTATGTTGTTTGTACATTAATTTGAAGATTGAATGTGAAATTATTGCAATTTAAAAGTATATTCAAAAACTTTAATGTTAGGTGGGATTAATTGCAATTAATTTCAGAAAAAATGTGCGATGAATTAGTTACATTTTTTTAATCGATTGACAGCACAATTTCAAAATAAAAAAACAAAGGCAGTTCATGACTCCTTTGATATATATTTTTTTAATTCAGAGGAACCATATTTTTCATAACACAAGAAGCCAATGCAAAACAGGTCTTTAGGAAATTTAATGGCTAAATTAAAAGTGCTTAAAATTGTGATACTTACAACATTGGTTAAAACATTGATTATCATAAATATTCTGTTTTGCATCCAATAAGGCTGAAGAAAAAGGAATTCAGTTTGGAGGAGATTTATACCAACAAGAATTACAAGTCTCCAACCCCTAACAGGTTTGTTTTTGCAACTTTTATTTATAATCGTGTTATCCTGGAAATCATTCTGCTGTTTCTGCTTTTCATTCACACAGAAGCCTGGAGACGATATTCGAAGAACCGAAAGAGAAGAACGGCTCTTTGGTATGCATCGGTCATCAGAAACGAAAGCGAGTTCTAGACTTCCCAGATTTCACACTGCCTCGGAAACGCAAGGCTAAAACTAACCTGGGTCCACTGCGTGTGAAGGGGCCACGAGGAAGGGCTCGTAGGGCAAGACAGGACGATGTTGACCTTGATGTATTGCTAATCGAGAAGCTCACAGAACTGGAAGACTACTTTTCTCGCCAAGGCCTGGAGGTTTAAGCTCTGTTTTTCACAAATCTATTCTTAGTTCTTGTGAACAATTGATCAGTTACCAAAAATTTAGTTTTTAATCTTTTTGCCTAATCAAGGAAAGAATTTGCGCTTCACACGCCATTGTTTACCGAACGTTTAGCAATAGAGTGAAAAAACATTTTCTTGTAGCATTTACAGTTGAGACTTAAAGCGTGTGAAGCGGACTGACACGAAAGACATTTGAGCTCTGTATGTGTGTGTTTGTGTGTGCGCAAATAATATAAGCACATTATAGTAAACCTCCACCTGAGCACTTTCTGACTCCTCACAATGTGACTGCTGCAACCTAGTTGTGTTTTTCTTGCATTTGAAACGCATTGCTAACTAACACGTTCCTATCTGTCATTTTCTGATGAAAAGATTAGTGTGGGAAAAATAATTACTGATCCATTGATCTAAGCCCTTCAAGGTCTCTGAAGCAAGGAGGTGCTCATCCTTGACTACTAATGATCTATGAAATTGTCAGCTTAGATTTTATCATTACAGTTCCATTTTTTCCATCAGGACTAGTATATGTATTTACAGCTTTATGAATAAAAATACTAAGGGATTTGCGGCCAAAAACAAGACTACGAAAAACTATTTTAAGTTTTTCCTTTTCTTTTAAATAAATCCTTTAAGGTACAGTGCGTGGTTTGATCACTATATTCTTACGATGTGATATATTTATTCACTCTTCATGTCATTCCAAACCTGTATGACTTCCTTCTTCAGAGTGCAAAAAGATAAAAATGTCCATACAATGAAAGTAAACGGAACCCAGCATTGTTCTGAACCCTGTTATTTGGACAAAAACAGTTGCAACATACTTCAAAATGTCTTCTTTTGTGTTCCACAGAAGAAATAAAGCCATGCAGGTTTGGAATGAGATGAGTGTGAGTAAAGAATGACAGAAACTCAGTTTTATAAAAAATCCCTTAAGTTATTTAATTTATATAGCCAAGACTACATTCTGAGACCTCGAACACGGGATAGATAAGCCATTGGGTTGTGTTTGAGAAAAATGGGAGAAAAACCACTTTTCTTTTGTTGGATGTGAAATTGCTTTTATTCATCACAAACTTTTGGATTATATTTACTTATCCGAAACGGAGCTGTGATATGTAATACATGTTTGCCGTGAATCCATGCTTCTTTTTTGCTGGCTTAATATCTGGTTGTGAAAAGTGAAGTGTTTGGTGAGACCCACTTTCTACTTTTCTGATCTGACATTTATTGGGTGTTATATGCAGCTAATAAAGTGATATGCTGACCAGATTAGACATGTTTTAGTTTTATCATTCCATTGTGCAATATATTGCCACAACTTTATTCTCATTTTTTGAGGATGAAACCAAGGTTACATTATTGACATTTTCATTGCTTTGTTTTGCTTAATGGGAAACTTTTACAATCAATTATAATGTAGCCTTTGACCTTTTACCTAAGGCTTTGAAAGTCAATTATCTGCACTTGACCCCCAAAGAATCTAAACCTTTGCCAGACGAGCATCTCTGTGCCAGTTATGTCTGTGGGATAGAAATGTGCTTATAACTCAACCTACAGACATGTATTGTCTCTTTGAATCACTTCGAAGTGTTCGAATTGTACTCACAAGAGCACATTTAAAAAAGGCTATTGTGTGTTTACTTAGTTATGCAGTGAAACCAGCTCTTTGATCTTTTTTTCAGATGGAAATATTTTCATTTGTATTGAACTTTTATTTCCGTATCACACATACAGTGTTACAGATACGGCTACTGTTGTGCTTCTCTTTGAGCTCACCAACAGACCAACACTAAGTTTTGCTTGATTGCTGTCAATGTGATTTGATATATATTTTATGAATAAAATAGTGTTAACTAAGACTCAGTGTCATGCTTGGGTGGTTTACTGAAATCACAGTAATTTATCTTTTTTTTAATGACAAATAATAAAAATGAATGTCAAATATTTAAATAAATAATGAAACAAATATAAAAACTTTGTAACAAACAAAATACATTTTCCTTTTTTCCCCCTTTATCTTATTTCTTTGTTCCGCCATGTTGATGTTTCTGAACCTGTAACACAATACAACAAAACTAACAAAGTTATTTCTGGGTTTATTTATTTGTTTGTTTTCTTAATTTATCTTTGTACTTGGTACTATAGTTTTTGGACATGTAACATGATAACAGCTAAATATTGATTTTTTTCTTTCTTTTATGCTTCGTTTTAAATAGGATATTTGTTTATTTTCTATTTGTGACCCTGGACCACAAAACCAGTCTGAAGTAGCACGGGTATATTTGTAGCAATAGTCAAAAATACATTGTATGGGTCAAAATTCTATATTTTTCTTTAATGCCAAAATTCATTAGGATATTAAGTAAAGATCATGTTCCATGAAGATATTTTGTGAATTTCCTACCGTAAATATATCAAAACTTAATTTTTTAATAGTAATATGCATTGCTAAGAACTTAATTTGTACGACTTTAAAGGAGATTTTCCTTAATATTCTTTTTTTTTTTTTTTTTTTGCACGCTCAGATTCCAGATTTTCAAATAGTTGTATCTCCTCCAAATACTGTCCTATCCTAACAAACCATACATCAATAGAAAGCTTATTCATTGAGCTTTCAGATAATGTATAAATGTCAATTAAAAAAACCCTTATGACTGGTTTTGTTGTCCAGCGTTCACATTTGATTAATTTAAGTTCTATTTGTTTTTATTTATTGTAAAGCTAGTGCTACGTGTGAAGTGCTGTGGTAATGAATCCTCCATTCCGGTAGATGGCATCAGTGCGTGTGAAGGTGTGAAGCAGGAGGAGAACACGCATACCAGTGTTGCCAAGTCCGCGGTTTTCCCGCGGAATTGGGCTACTTTAAACACTGTTGCCGCGGGTTGAAGCGACTCCAATAACATGATATTTATCCCCTGGAATGCTTATTTTAGCTGGGGAACCCCGCCAAAAAACGCGTATTTTACCCCCCGGAACGCGATTGGGCTAGTTTTGAGTAGCGATTGGGCGGGTTTTCTTGTGAAAACCTGGCAACCCTGGCGCAAGCATCATGGCAGCGCTCGCACGCAGAGAGTTTATTATCCACCTGTCGGGGACGGGAAAGAGCAGGTAATTGTATCATGTTATTTTGCGCTTTTGTGAATTAATCTAAATTACAGTAGACCTTCGGAGGCTAATGCTAACAACTACACGCTTCATTATCCTGGCGAGCCCGTCAAGACAGGATAAAGTGACTGATTCTGAGACCTAACGTTAGTTGATCTCAGAGCCTAGTTACACAAATATTATGGAGTGAAAACAGTATAACTGATCTTACAGAGTTGCGTCAGCTCAAGTATTGACAGGGTGTCCGCGGGTCCTTAAACACTCTTAAAAAAAACTTATATTACGTTTTCCTAATAAAAAGGTCTTAAAAAGTCTTACAATGTCTTTAATTAAGATTCGATGGGTCTTCGATAATTCTGGTCACATTACCGCTAAAACATCTTCAGTCTGACAGATATAATGACTGTTTACAATCATTGGACAAACCGAAGATTTATTTTCTTCCCCCGCGGTACGTTAGTTACTGCGTCATCAGACAGAATCGCAGCAGCAGAATACAGGTTTGAACTACCTTCTTTATTTGTTTATATATGTTCTCAATAATAATAATAATAATATAGTTAGAGCTACAGCTGACCAGCCTTCTAGCTAGTTTAAAATATATATTTGTTTACTTGCCCAACCGGACAAATAACCGAAAATTAAAACGTAAGTGACAAAAAAATAACCAGCGAAGCATCAAAACGCGAGAATGATTCTTCTGATTTTATTACATTCGGTGTTAAACAGCAATTGATAATGGATTTCTGGTATTAAAGGTCCCATATTGTCAAAACTGAAATTTCCTGGCTTTTTTCATGATAACTGAGGTCTAGGTGCTATGTAACTACCATATACGTTTCAAAACAGTCAGTCCACAGTAAAATGCACAAAGCCTGCTTAAAGTAGCTGTGATTTTTCACAAACCATTGTGACTTCCGTAAAAACCTCCACTTTCCCCTTTGTTTTGCTGCCTCCAGCTAGCACTGTGACGTCGGCTGACCCTAGTTACCTGTGGTTCGCCTGGCCATGCGTCACTCAGAAAACAACAGGCCAATCAGAAGAGAGGCTCATGAATATTAATTAGACAGGCCAAAATCGACCTGTTCTCAGCAGAGCTCCTGAGAAAGGAGCTGTAAAAATATATTGAGATGGTTTTTGGTACTTATACCGCAAATATATATTCTTAAGGACATCAAAACCTAAAATAAAACTCCAGAAAGGTGTAAAATATGGGACCTTTAAGGTCGCGCAGTCTGCCTCTTTGTGAGAGACTTCAAAACAAATGAGCATAACAGCACACATAAAGAAACTCAGATGAAACACACTGAGGTAAAAATTCAAAATTTTTTTTTTTTTCATGAAATAGTTAAGTAACATACCATGAAAAGGGGGCTATTTTGCTGAATGTTCTCACGATTGCAAATGTTACATTGACTTTAGTTAAATAAACAAGTAGTCAAATAGTTACTAAGCTACTAACATTTTAGACACAGTATTTACTGTTTTGTTCTATTTCACCAACGAAAATAGTTCCAATCAAAGATCACCGCAGAAGTATCGCATATTCTCCAAGCAACACTGGGCGATGTTTTGTTACTGAATGATTCAGCGTTTTGAACGAATTGGTTGAATGAATGACTCAATGACTCACTCATTAAGTGACTTACTGCCACCTACTGGTGGTTTAGTATGTTAAAACGTGTGCATTCCCCCCAACATTTCTTATTTGTATATTCATAAATGCAGTGGTGGACGAAGTACACAAATCAAGTACTTGAGTAAAAGTACAGATCCGTATAATAAAATATTACTCCAGTAAAAGTAAAAGTACTCAGTTTTTGGAGTGAAAGTACAAAAGTACTTGAATTTTTATGTACTTGAATTTTTATGTACTTAAGTAAAAAGTACAGATAGATGAATGTTTATTTTGCAGTTTTATATAGGCTACTTTTATCATTTAATTTTATATTAGCATATATTTTTTTATAATCCTACTGCTCAAAATACCTGGGATTTTCCCAAAATAACCAATAAGGAAACAATGAATATAATAAGGAAAATAATTTAGATTTTCATAATGATTTTTTTCTTCTCAAACCTTGGTTGTGGTGTAAAAACACTCCTGGCCAAATGCCCCCAGAGGGCATCACTTCCCACTTTGATAATTACTGTAGTTACCATGTTCTGAACATCACATCCTTTCTTTTTCCCTCAGATGTAATCTATCTAGGTGGTTGAATAAAAATATTTGCATTTTATTTTTAAAATATTACCTCAATTTAGCACCAGCAAGCTCGTTAGCTAGACAGTTAGCATCAGCTAACATT
>NW_015542356.1:1203981-1210600 GCF_001515605.1 Sinocyclocheilus anshuiensis | reverse complement strand
TTTACAGCAGATTTAATTCACAAACAACTGACAGCTTTGACCTAAATATGATTTTCAGTTACAATAATTAATACAAAATTTCGACATTAACTTACTTTTAACAGCATCAAGATCTCCCGGTTCTTACTTGTGAATTCAGTTCACTGGAGACTCGCACTAAACGGATCATTGGAATCAGTGAGTTGTTAACGTCGGATGTTTGGTTTGTAAGTGACGAATCAGTTTCACAGGTTTCAAACTGTCGTTTGCAAGCACCTCTGAACATACAACTCACTGTGGACGTGGTTCGTTATTAATTGTGATGCACGTGAATCCGTATTTTATGTACTGTATTAGTGTTCGTCATACTTCCGTCGCTTTGATGCACACAGGCCTTTGGTTTTTGCAGTTAACGTTAATCAGTGTTGCCAGATTGGAAATGTCCAAGTATCGTATCAGAAGCTCAAAATTATCGTATTTGGAAGAAAATGATCATACACGAGTAAAAACGTACAGAATACAGCTATTTATCTACTAGACTAGAACAACAACTTTTTGACACAACCTTCAAATTACCACAATAAATAAATAATTATGCTAGGGCCCTATGAAATATGTTTTATTTTTTCCCAAATTCCATTTTTTTTTAAATTCCAAATTAAAAATTTTTTGGATTCTGTTTTTTTCCATTTTCATTTTTCTGGACGCCTTTTTAAATGGTTAAATTACATTTTATTTATCAAAAGCACATCTAATTAAATAATGAAACGTATACAATTCAACATCAAATCTATTAAAAAGTTTAACAAAAATTACATGTTTAGGGTCTTATGAAATGTTCTATTTTTTCACCTTGTTTATTGTTACCAAATTCTGTGTTTTAATATGTCTAATTATTTGAATGCATAAAAACTACTTTTATTTATAGCCTTATGAAATGTTTTTTTTCTTTAGAAATTCTGAGTTGTGTATTTCAATTTTTCTGGTTATCGAATGAAGGCATAACACATTAATTTAATTTATCTTTTAATTAATGAAAATTAAACAAATTTTATTTTTTGGCAAACAAAGGGGATTTACAATTAAAATTAAAACGTGGAAATACATTCTTCTGAACAATATAATAAATTTCTGGCAGAAACTATATATTTTTGACTCTCAGAGCAGTTCTGGGGATGTTGTTCATGTATTTATGTCCTATTTAGTGAGAGGCCAGATGCTGAAATCACCGCGAGCATCATGTGCGCTTCAGTATGTGTGTAGTAAACAAAACTGTGTGACATTCATTCAGACCATAGACTAAGATTCCGACAGACACAGAACATGCAGGATTTATATTTAAATATATGTATAATGTTACAAAAGCTTTTTATTTCAGATAAATGCTGATCTTTTGATCTTTCTATTGGATCTTTCTTACTGCTCAAAAATTTTTGACTGGTAGTGTATGTATGTAGCCTATGTATCACACTCATATCACATCTTGTTTTGGATAAGAATAAAATGTCAGGTCCGACAATATCGTGTCCCTATCAAGCACTTTACTGATTCAACTACTCTCTTCTTCGCCTCCTGCCTGGCTCTTTGGCCCGCATCACTCACCACAGAGCAAGCCTGTTCTTGATAAATCTCCTGTGAAAACGTGGGAAAAGTTGGGGTGATGCGATCTTTATATCGGCGGCGCAAAATACTTCATCGCTCCGTCTATAGCGCATTGTGATTGGATGGTTTACGCTGTCAATACAGGAGACAAACCAATGGGCCACTGGCTGCTCGCTGTCCCTGCGTGATGGTTTTCGGCAAAAAAAAACATTATGTCGGCCACTTAAGTGTGTCGGCCCACCCGGAAAATGCCCGATTACCAATCCAGCCCTGGTCCTGAGGTGTGCACCAACCCATTTAGAGCGTCTGTAATGAGCCGATTTCATGGCTTTGTTTTGATGATGTTGACTTTGGAAAAAACACTTTCTGAAATTTCGAAATTATCATACATTGTGGGATTTTTTTCATTATTGACCGTACATCGTACAGAGGTCAAAATTATCATACAAATACGATAATTATCGTACGTCTGGCAACACTGACGTTAATCCTCTCTGTGTGGAGATCCCCGTTGACGTGGAGGGTTCGTGGTCAGTTTGAAGTCGTAATGCTTCAGACGGGCACTCCTCTTCTTTTTTGTCAGACGGTTCGCCCGTTTCACTTTCACTTGTATTAATCTTAAAAAGCCACCGGTACATATTATTTTTTACGTTACTTACTTTTTCTTGAACTCGATCGCACCAACTCTGCTCTAACAGCTGCCTGATAATTAGCTGCGGGACTAATCAGATTGCCACCTAGACTGTCAGTGGAAATGTTCTTTGATAATGTAAATGTTCTTTGCTCTCCTTCTGTACAATAAAAGTGTTATTGTAAGTCGCCTAACTTGCAATGTTTTTATTCACATTAACTTTCAATGTTAAATTCACATTAAATATAAAGTCAGTCGTATTAAAAAGATGTTATGGCATGACACCCATATCTGTTAAGTAAACAGACAGGTTTTTATGCATAGTTCATAGACTACATTATTAGGTAACTTTGACCATCGATCAATGTCTATACGCCCCCCCCCCCCCAACTCGTGCCCCCTCAAAAATAATGAGTGCATGACGCCCCTGAGTACAGTAACGAAGTAAAACTACTTCGTAACTGTCCACCACTGCATACATGTATTTTAAAAAATTAATCTCATAACATTATTTATTGCAGTTGTAATTTTGCAGTGTAAATTATTTAATCTGACTGGTAACAGCCCTATGGCTTATATTTAATTTGTTGATAAATTGTAATAATTTGTCATAAAAGGTGATGCATACATTTAAAAAGGCTAAAAAATAGGCCTTTGTAAAGGTAAATAAAAATATGCAGATTTAAGCTGATAGAACACTGATGAATATATTGCTTCAGAATAAATTGTTTACACCACCAAAAATCTTGGTGATGCCGTACTTTTGTAGGGATATTTTGTATGAATTGTCTGCTGATATGAAAAGTTCACTATATATCGTAGTAATAAATATCATTTATGTGATGATATTTTTTCTTTTACATTAAACACATTAAATATTATGTAAGCTGGCCCATATGATTTCTTGTCTTTTAACGTTACTATGAGGCCCAGTTACTATAATAATACAAGTTGTGACTGCTACATAAATGTCTGCATTAGCGAACTTAATGAATTTCAAGATGAGATTAATTCATTTATTTTCTTTAGTAATGATTCATTACTGCAAATTTGCAAATAGCGACATTCTTTGTCAAATTTTCAATTTCAAAATGGAGACACCTAGAAATGCACGTGTTGGTTATGTAGTTCTTTAGTATTTGAAACAATGATGTGAATTGTCTTGTATGCAGTTTCCTGCAGCACGGTGCTGTCGGTCTCAGATGGAGTCATCAGAGGTTATTTTCAAAAGGTCAGTCACAATTTCTAAATATTTATCCCTGTTAAATGGTCCCACAGTGGTTTTTATGCGTCACTGCACAGTTTCGTATTTTTCACAAACTTGCAAAATGTTTAGGGTTTGTCCCTAAACTTAAATTAAACTTAAATCAATCTGGAAGTCTTTATTGGAGAATGTAATACTGCAGTTAATCATAATAGCTGTTAGGTGGCACCGCTACATCACTGAGTGTTTATGTAGCGTTTATGTATATTTATATACACTAGTTATTTCTATCTTTTGCTGTAGTGTGTCGGTAGGAAATATCAGTTTACATTTCCAATCGTTGCTTTTGCCATTAATTATAATCATCCAGTGAGATTTTTGAATTCACAAGGAGTCTGACAACAGAAATCTGATCTCACCATCATCCAGTCCGTCTGAATTGACATGAAGAAACAGAACAAACTGAGACAGACTAAATCCAGAAGAATCGTGGCAATGTCTCCAAGACGCTTCAAGACTGGATGATAGTGAGATCAGATCTCTGTTGTCAGACTCTGTGTGCAGAAAAATCTCACTGGATTATTACAATTAATGGCAAAAGGAATGTTTTGAAATGTAAACTTATTTCCTACTGACACACTACAGCAAAAGATAATAATAATAAATAATATAAAAAATAATAAATACCTTGTTACAATAATTCACTTATATTGTTTATTTTTTATTATTTACACCTAATTGAACCTGGCAGGTGTGCTTCAGTTTGAACAATGACTTTCTTATGTGTATTTGCTATTGATCTATAAATACCTTCCTTAAATTGACTGCCACAAACATGTAATAGACACATTTGTGACCCTGGAAAACCAGTCTTAAGTCACTGGGGTATATTTGTAGCAATAGCCAAAAATACATCGTATGGGTCAAAATAATTGATTTTTCTTTTATGCCAAAAATCATTAGGATATTAAGTAAAGATCATGTACCATGAAGATATTTGGTAAATTTCCTACTGTAAATATATTAAAACTTCATTTTTTTATTAGTAATATGCATTGCTAAGAATTTCATTTGGACAACTTTAAAGGCGATTTTCTCAATATTTTGATTTTTTTGCACCCTCAAGATTCCAGATTTTCAAATAGTTGTATCTCGGCCACATATTGTCCTATCCTAACAAACCATACATCAATGGAAAGCTTATTATTATTATACATTTTCACATTTATGGTTGTATGTTTTTTCTTTTTTCTCTTAGGTTTTCCTGGACTACAGGCCTGTATGCGACCCCTTCCTCTTCTTTTAGCTACAGGTGGGGGTTATGTAGGATATGATCAATATGGGCGATACAAAGATCGGCAGCTGGAGAAGCTTGGCATTGAAGTGCCACCACGGATTGCCAGTGAAATTCAGGTAAGGTCAAACTCAGAATATAGTATTATTTGCATGTAAAATTTCCAGACAAATTAACACATGGACCTGTTGCAAAATATTGCCATTGCAAATGCATTGTCTGCCACATCCACCACTTATTTCCCCACAGTCTAATTTCAGCACAGTAGGTTGTGTGCCATGAACTATGCAAAAATTTAAGTTCCCTGATTCTGTGAAAACTGATATCCCAAACACTGAAACCATTTTTTGTACTGGTGTGGCTTAGGGATGGGTCACGATTTTCAAATATTCGATTAGTTGATTTATTAATAGAATATCGAATAGGCTGTGCGAGTTTTTTTGTTTGTTTGTTTTTTTTGTTGTTTTTTTTAGACAATTACTCTCCATGTTTTCGGTGCTGATGTGGTGGTGACGCGTTCATGTAAGCAGAGGGTGGCGCTGCCAATAGCGCACCTAAAAGCTGTCAAAGACAACAGAACACCACATTGTCTCACGCGCGCACTGCAGATTTGCGTCAGGATTTAACCGCCAAATCTTTTTCTCAGCGGCTGATTTCCTTTATTCTAGCAGCGGCCCGCCTGTGACAAAACGAGCTCGGGCCGAAGGTAGATACACACAACTACACCAAGTGTGGACCTGGCGCACGTACTTTCAGCTGAGATTGGCCCATAGAGAAAAAGCCGTTGTTCTGACGATTTGTGCTACCCTGTCAGATTTTGCTACCTCCCATTAAAACAGATGGTAGCATAATTCGATAGTGAAAAGTGCTACCTATCAGATTTTGCTTCCAGCATGATATTAATAAGGTGTGAGGCTTTATTAACATGTACACCTACCCCAACCCTAAACCTACCCTTACAGTAGGATAAATACAGTGTTGGGTAGCATAATCTGATAGATACCATTATTTGTCAGAACACCGTCTGTCAGCCAGAAGTGTTTTGTAGAGTCGGCACGGCTCTGGCCTATTATCTTCTACCTATCAGATTATGCTACCAACACTGTATTTATCCTACTGTAAGGGTAGGTTTAGGGTTGGGGTAGGTGTACATGTTACCTTATTAATATCATGCTGGAAGCAAAATCTGATAGGTAGCACTTTTCGCTATCGAATTATGCTACCATCTGTTTTAATGGGAGGTAGCAAAATCTGATAGGGTAGCACAAATAGTCAGAAAACCGAAATCGGCCCGAATGTGCTTCTATCTGGGTGTTCTCTGCGGCCGGACTAAAATTGTGAACAGATTGCGCTCCTGTCTTCATCCCGAACATGTGGACATGCTCAGTTTTTGAATAAAAATATGAGATAGGTTATTGTTAGGAAGACAGACGTTAAAATTAATGTTCACATAAGTGCCGTCATTCAGACTGTTCACAATGTTTTAACGCATTTAGACCATCATTATAGCTTGAGGTGAGATTCATGGATTAATTAATCAAACTTTTGATTTTCTTTTTAAATTGCTATTAATGTTCATACTCATTTTTGAAATGGAAATGTCCTAGCCTTATGAGCAGTGTATGCTAATCATGGTTGGCATCATCTGAGGTCCTCTGAGGGGTTGGCATCATCTCTTCTCAGGTGTTCTGGATCCAGACTGAAGCTTGTGTAAATCCTAGTTACAAAAACAGCGAAACAAATAGAGACATAATTAGCGTAGCTGCTGTTCCAACCAAGCAAAATTGATTTGTTTAACCCAAACTAATGAATAATAATGTGCATTTGATCAGATATAACTGCAGTACAAGATTATGAGATGCATTATTTGAATGCTTGGCCAAAGAGATGTGTCTTTAATCTAGATTTA
>NW_015542356.1:1189359-1193156 GCF_001515605.1 Sinocyclocheilus anshuiensis | reverse complement strand
CGCCCCCCCCCCCCCAACTCGTGCCCCCTCAAAAATAATGAGTGCATGACGCCCCTGAGTACAGTAACGAAGTAAAACTACTTCGTAACTGTCCACCACTGCATACATGTATTTTAAAAAATTAATCTCATAACATTATTTATTGCAGTTGTAATTTTGCAGTGTAAATTATTTAATCTGACTGGTAACAGCCCTATGGCTTATATTTAATTTGTTGATAAATTGTAATAATTTGTCATAAAAGGTGATGCATACATTTAAAAAGGCTAAAAAATAGGCCTTTGTAAAGGTAAATAAAAATATGCAGATTTAAGCTGATAGAACACTGATGAATATATTGCTTCAGAATAAATTGTTTACACCACCAAAAATCTTGGTGATGCCGTACTTTTGTAGGGATATTTTGTATGAATTGTCTGCTGATATGAAAAGTTCACTATATATCGTAGTAATAAATATCATTTATGTGATGATATTTTTTCTTTTACATTAAACACATTAAATATTATGTAAGCTGGCCCATATGATTTCTTGTCTTTTAACGTTACTATGAGGCCCAGTTACTATAATAATACAAGTTGTGACTGCTACATAAATGTCTGCATTAGCGAACTTAATGAATTTCAAGATGAGATTAATTCATTTATTTTCTTTAGTAATGATTCATTACTGCAAATTTGCAAATAGCGACATTCTTTGTCAAATTTTCAATTTCAAAATGGAGACACCTAGAAATGCACGTGTTGGTTATGTAGTTCTTTAGTATTTGAAACAATGATGTGAATTGTCTTGTATGCAGTTTCCTGCAGCACGGTGCTGTCGGTCTCAGATGGAGTCATCAGAGGTTATTTTCAAAAGGTCAGTCACAATTTCTAAATATTTATCCCTGTTAAATGGTCCCACAGTGGTTTTTATGCGTCACTGCACAGTTTCGTATTTTTCACAAACTTGCAAAATGTTTAGGGTTTGTCCCTAAACTTAAATTAAACTTAAATCAATCTGGAAGTCTTTATTGGAGAATGTAATACTGCAGTTAATCATAATAGCTGTTAGGTGGCACCGCTACATCACTGAGTGTTTATGTAGCGTTTATGTATATTTATATACACTAGTTATTTCTATCTTTTGCTGTAGTGTGTCGGTAGGAAATATCAGTTTACATTTCCAATCGTTGCTTTTGCCATTAATTATAATCATCCAGTGAGATTTTTGAATTCACAAGGAGTCTGACAACAGAAATCTGATCTCACCATCATCCAGTCCGTCTGAATTGACATGAAGAAACAGAACAAACTGAGACAGACTAAATCCAGAAGAATCGTGGCAATGTCTCCAAGACGCTTCAAGACTGGATGATAGTGAGATCAGATCTCTGTTGTCAGACTCTGTGTGCAGAAAAATCTCACTGGATTATTACAATTAATGGCAAAAGGAATGTTTTGAAATGTAAACTTATTTCCTACTGACACACTACAGCAAAAGATAATAATAATAAATAATATAAAAAATAATAAATACCTTGTTACAATAATTCACTTATATTGTTTATTTTTTATTATTTACACCTAATTGAACCTGGCAGGTGTGCTTCAGTTTGAACAATGACTTTCTTATGTGTATTTGCTATTGATCTATAAATACCTTCCTTAAATTGACTGCCACAAACATGTAATAGACACATTTGTGACCCTGGAAAACCAGTCTTAAGTCACTGGGGTATATTTGTAGCAATAGCCAAAAATACATCGTATGGGTCAAAATAATTGATTTTTCTTTTATGCCAAAAATCATTAGGATATTAAGTAAAGATCATGTACCATGAAGATATTTGGTAAATTTCCTACTGTAAATATATTAAAACTTCATTTTTTTATTAGTAATATGCATTGCTAAGAATTTCATTTGGACAACTTTAAAGGCGATTTTCTCAATATTTTGATTTTTTTGCACCCTCAAGATTCCAGATTTTCAAATAGTTGTATCTCGGCCACATATTGTCCTATCCTAACAAACCATACATCAATGGAAAGCTTATTATTATTATACATTTTCACATTTATGGTTGTATGTTTTTTCTTTTTTCTCTTAGGTTTTCCTGGACTACAGGCCTGTATGCGACCCCTTCCTCTTCTTTTAGCTACAGGTGGGGGTTATGTAGGATATGATCAATATGGGCGATACAAAGATCGGCAGCTGGAGAAGCTTGGCATTGAAGTGCCACCACGGATTGCCAGTGAAATTCAGGTAAGGTCAAACTCAGAATATAGTATTATTTGCATGTAAAATTTCCAGACAAATTAACACATGGACCTGTTGCAAAATATTGCCATTGCAAATGCATTGTCTGCCACATCCACCACTTATTTCCCCACAGTCTAATTTCAGCACAGTAGGTTGTGTGCCATGAACTATGCAAAAATTTAAGTTCCCTGATTCTGTGAAAACTGATATCCCAAACACTGAAACCATTTTTTGTACTGGTGTGGCTTAGGGATGGGTCACGATTTTCAAATATTCGATTAGTTGATTTATTAATAGAATATCGAATAGGCTGTGCGAGTTTTTTTGTTTGTTTGTTTTTTTTGTTGTTTTTTTTAGACAATTACTCTCCATGTTTTCGGTGCTGATGTGGTGGTGACGCGTTCATGTAAGCAGAGGGTGGCGCTGCCAATAGCGCACCTAAAAGCTGTCAAAGACAACAGAACACCACATTGTCTCACGCGCGCACTGCAGATTTGCGTCAGGATTTAACCGCCAAATCTTTTTCTCAGCGGCTGATTTCCTTTATTCTAGCAGCGGCCCGCCTGTGACAAAACGAGCTCGGGCCGAAGGTAGATACACACAACTACACCAAGTGTGGACCTGGCGCACGTACTTTCAGCTGAGATTGGCCCATAGAGAAAAAGCCGTTGTTCTGACGATTTGTGCTACCCTGTCAGATTTTGCTACCTCCCATTAAAACAGATGGTAGCATAATTCGATAGTGAAAAGTGCTACCTATCAGATTTTGCTTCCAGCATGATATTAATAAGGTGTGAGGCTTTATTAACATGTACACCTACCCCAACCCTAAACCTACCCTTACAGTAGGATAAATACAGTGTTGGTAGCATAATCTGATAGGTAGAAGATAATAGGCCAGAGCCGTGCCGACTCTACAAAACACTTCTGGCTGACAGACGGTGTTCTGACAAATAATGGTATCTATCAGATTATGCTACCCAACACTGTATTTATCCTACTGTAAGGGTAGGTTTAGGGTTGGGGTAGGTGTACATGTTACCTTATTAATATCATGCTGGAAGCAAAATCTGATAGGTAGCACTTTTCGCTATTGAATTATGCTACCATCTGTTTTAATGGGAGGTAGCAAAATCTGATAGGGTAGCACAAATAGTCAGAAAACCGAAATCGGCCCGAATGTGCTTCTATCTGGGTGTTCTCTGCGGCCGGACTAAAATTGTGAACAGATTGCGCTCCTGTCTTCATCCCGAACATGTGGACATGCTCAGTTTTTGAATAAAAATATGAGATAGGTTATTGTTAGGAAGACAGACGTTAAAATTAATGTTCACATAAGTGCCGTCATTCAGACTGTTCACAATGTTTTAACGCATTTAGACCATCATTATAGCTTGAGGTGAGATTCATGGATTAATTAATCAAACTTTTGATTTTCTTTTTAAATTGCTATTAATGTTCATACTCATTTTTGAAATGGAAATGTCCTAGCCTTATGAGCAGTGTATGCTAATCATGGTTGGCATCATCTGAGGTCCTCTGAGGGGTTGGCATCA
>NW_015542356.1:1186149-1188088 GCF_001515605.1 Sinocyclocheilus anshuiensis | reverse complement strand
CGTTTCGTGCGTTCGCGTGAAGGGGTAGGGGTGTCTCAATTCTCTTTTGGTTGGAAGGGTAGGGGTAGGGGAAGGGCCAGACAGCCCTTCAAACGAAGATTTTTCGGGACCACGCGAAGGGGTAAGGGGTATGAATTATCTCAGCATAAACCAGCTTCAGGGCCAACATGGCTGCCCGAGCGAGACACATAAAACATAAATGTAAGCATTTTTGGCATTAATAAAGATTTTAACGAAAAGTAATAATAAGTTTTATTGTAAGCAGTCCAGCTGCAATTGCTTTGGCAATACAAATGTATAATTTTTGTCATGCCAATAAAGCACTCTTAAAATTGAAAAAAATTGAAATTGAAATTGAGAGAGGGAGAGAGGGAGAGGGAGAGAGAGGGAGAGAGCGAGAGAGCGAGAGAGAGAGAGAGAGAATTAGAGAGAGAGAGAGAGAGAGAGAGAGAGAGAGAGATGAAAGTTGCGTGTATGATCGTCTGTGCGTTTCTCTTTTTTGAGTTTACTTAAAAAACAGCGATTTTATCCTCTCGTTGGTGGAAAATATAATGTAGCGATTCAGACGACGTATGATGACGTGTGACGGCATAGTAGTGGTGTCCCAATTGTTAGGGGAATATTTTCACCCCTTGACATTCTGTTTCAAGGGACAAGGGGAAGGGGTAGGCAGAGGCGGAGGGGAAGGGGAAGGGGTATAAAACAGAATTGGGATTGGGCCTTAGTCATAGTCATATGGAGCGTTATGTTAATAAGTGCCGTCATTAAGTTATATTATATTAATGTTTCAGAACATTAAAATCATTATATGGCTTGAGTTAAGATAGCCTATTCCCTAATGAATTAAACAGTTTTTTAACATATAGACTGAAAGTGTGAATGATCTCTCTCCGTTTTATGGGTGTGTAGCCTATACATGCGGGGGAGGGGTGCGATTTTTGAATAATAATCGAATAATACCAAAAACTATCCACTTTATTTTTCCCGTAAGAACGACCGCAGCTATTTGTAAATTTAATGTGTCTGGCTTCCGGTTTCATCCACTTCCAACTATTTTTAGCTGCACAAAACAGCTCGTTTTGCGGCTTAATATTTCAAGCAGGACAGTCGATCGCCAGGAGCAGGGTTGGGCACCCCTGTATTATCTTAATTATGACCACACTGGTTTGTAGTGCAAACAGTTTACTGCACTTTGTTATTCTTCTCGTTATTTCCCTACAGCGGCTAATTAACCCTAACTTTGATAATACCCAGCGATTTTCGAATATTATTTTTGCTTGAAATGCCCATCCCTAGTATGGTTACATTGGGACACTGATGGTATGGCTGTGTTAAATGTATTCAATGTCTCTGGATACTGAGATACTCTTTGGAGTCCATGTTCAAAAGTGTGCATGTACATGCTAATCTTTTGAAAAGCATATTACAAGAATGAGAATTTATGCTAATATATATATTTATATGTGTATATATATATATACATTCAGAATTCAGAAAGTATTCAGACCCCCTTCACTTTTTTTCAATTTTATTTTGCAGCCCGATACTACAATTGTTTAAATTCATTTTTTTCCTCATTAATCTACACTCCGTACCTCATGACAAAGTGAAAACTAAATTTTAGAAATGTCTGTAAATTTATTAAAAAGAAAAAACACATTATAATATCATATTTACATAAGTATTCAGTACTCACTACTTAGTTGAAACACTTTTGGCAGCAATGAGAGCCTTGAGTCTTGTTGGGTATGACGCAACAAGCTTTGCACACCTAGATTGGGGGATTTTCTGCCATTCTTCTTTACAAATCCTCTCAAGCTCGGTCAGTTTGGATGGGGACCGTCAGTGGACAGCCATTTTCAGGTCTCTCTGAGATGTTTGATAGGGATCAAGTTAGGGCTCTGGCTGGGCCACACACACACACACACACACACACACA
>NW_015542356.1:1169429-1182702 GCF_001515605.1 Sinocyclocheilus anshuiensis | reverse complement strand
ACACACACACACACATATATATATATATATATATATATATATATATATAATCTTCCTGCTCTTACAGGAAGAAAAAGGTGCATATATTATATAGAATTATTTGCATAATGATATATTAGAATAGCTATATGATCAATGAAAAAGCATGAAGTGGCCAAGTGTAAACAGATCCTAAGATACAGAGAAGCTGTTGTGTCATTTACTGCTCTGTCAGAGAGATTGTGGTGTTGCTTTGATAATCCAGGGTGTACAAACATTTAAACTTGAAAGTGACAGTGTGACATTGCTGGAGATGTCAAACTGTTACAGTGAAGATCTTGGCAATTTATTTTGTTTGGCAAGCCTGAATTCTGTTGCTTGTGCTAAGTTATTTAAATTGACTTTAACCAATTTAAATAACCTCAATAAAATACAATATAAAAAATATAAAATAAAAACACAAATTAGAAAAAAGTTAAGTCATTTTTTTCTTATCCAGTGGTAATCAAAAATGCTTACTACATGAATCTGGTCTAATACTATTAAAGATGATCATACTTGATCAAACCTAATTTTAATAATCACACTTAATTAATTTATTTGTTTATGAATTTTTTTTAATGAAATGTTCCCTTATGTAATGACATGTCACAAGTCCAGGACAGGTACAATGTGGTGTTCATTTATTGTGTGGCCTTTAATACCAGCCGGCTGATCGGGTTGTTTGAGTGTCCAAATCACCTGAGCGTGTTGAAATTCACTGGTGTTGTCACTAGCATCTGATTGGCTGGTTTTGTTTGAAGGCTTTCCCTAGAGAGCTGTAGTTTTATCTGCTTCATATAGGCAGATAAACATCAGCCTCCAACGTGGAGCTCCTGTTTAACGGTCACTCATTGTGACCCACTGATGACCTGTCTCGCCGGACAGTTATGTTTGCACACAAAGCTGTTATAATGCAGTTAAGTCAGTTGACACAACCTCTAAAAACTTGATCTTTGTGACTTTAAACATGACATTGGGACATTTTGCAGTAATGCACAAAGCCAACAGTAGCATCCAGAACCAACACTCTCTGTCTATAAATCGGCCTATTTATATATATTTTATTGGGATTTAGTCCTGGCATTCACACAGCAATGGTTTTCAAGGGCATTCAGCACCATGGCAGACTTGTACCTCACAAACAATAGCAAGATTTCTTCTTGCATGGAAAGGGGGTTGGGCAATAAAGCTACTAGGGACAAGACTATTTATACAGTGGCTGAATCAATGCCATTTTTAACCCTTATGTGATTTCATTGCATTCTAACCATGTAGAAATAGTCAGTGCTTTTGACATTTTCAGACGTATTAAACTCACGTAGTATGTATCTTAATCATGCATGCGTATTTGTCTGTGGTATTCATACCATTGAAACACCCATTTGCTCTGTGTATGATTGGTGTTCACAGACTGTCAGTTATGAACTCTTCATTTATGTTACGCCTGATATATGAGGACAGATTTCAGTTCAGCAGGTTTGTTGTAGATTTACAGATAAGGCACAGTGCGGCAGAAAGCCTCGCTGCCGGAGATAACGGTACTCTTTGTGTAAGTGTGCCCCTTTTCCAGAACCTTCTAAGACACACAATGGATTTGTTATGTTTGTAGCCTAGAGGTAATAAATGGATGATAAATCTTCTGTCATGATACTAAATCGATAAACTAAAGTGTAATAATTGTTATTGTCTACTGGTCAGGTTTTGGGATCAGTTTCTTACAAGAAGTCTCTTATGCTCACCAAGGCAGCATTTATAAAATACAATAAAATAGTCATATTTTGAAATATTATTACAATTTAAAATAAGTTTTTTTAAATAATATATCATTTTATAATTATAATTCTGATGCTCTTTCATCATGATGCTAAGTCAGTTCACTAAATCATTTTTATAATTATAATAAAGCAGTCTTCAATATGTTTTGACGCAAAACTAAAAATTGCTAATGTCTAAAATGAATTTTTAATTACTATTTTTCTTATTTTAGGGTTGACATTTTCTTCTCTTTCATATTTGTATTTGATTGCAGACAGACTGAAATAAAGGAAACGTTCTAGATAGGGCTTGGTTTTGACACAAATTTCACGATTCGATTCGATTTGATTCCCGATTCGATTCAATATCGATTATTTTGTATATGTATATCAGGTACACATGCCAAATTTTTTCAAGGAAAAAAATTCTCTTAACTAATGCTGTAAAATATAGGCCTACATGAGAGTCAGTTGGTACTACATTACTATAATATTGAAGGTTAAAGGGATAGTTCACCCAAAAATGAAAATTCTGTCATTAATTACTACATTAATTACCTCATGTCGTTCCAAACCCGTAATATCTTCGTTCATCTTCGGAACACAAATTAAGATATTTTTGATGGAATCTGACAGCTCTCTGACCCTCCCATAGACAGTAAGGGTACTACCACGATCAACGTCCAGAAACGTAGCAAGGAGATCAGTAAAATAATCCATGTGACATCAGGGGTTCAACCATAATATTACGACGTTACGAGAATACACGGATACGTTGTTTTCGTTCAAATCAAAGCACAAACAATGTAGAAAACGTAGAAAATGGCTGACACAGAACATGCGCTGTTTGCGTTCAGTGGATACTCTCCAAAATGGCGCTAGGGTGACGCGGAGGAGATGAATTGTTGAATAAAGTCGTTTTTTTTTTCTTATGCACACAAAAAGTATTCTTGTTGCTTCGTAATATTATGGTTGAACCCCTGATGTCTCGTGGATTATTTTACCAATCTCCTTGCTACGTTTCTGGACGCTGATAATGGTAGTTCTCTTGCTGTCTATGGGAGGGTCAGAGAGCTGTCAAAAATATCTTAAATTGTGTTCCGAGGATGAACGGAGGTCTTACGGGTTTGGAACGAAATGAGGGTGAGTAATTAATGACAGAATTTTCATTTTTGGGTGAACTATCCCTTTAAAACTGACAGATTTTTTAGGCTATACAACTGCTTAAATAACACTTAATTAAGTTTTTATAATAAAAGTTACAATTACATAATATTTCTACTTCAATTAATTTTTTTAAATATAAATGGTTATATATTTATAGTGGTCCTGTGGCTCAGTGGTAGAGCATTGCGTTAACAGCGCAAAAGGTCGTGGGTTCTATTCCCAGGGAACACACATACTGGTAAAAAATGTATAGCCTGAATGCACTGTAAGTCGCATTAATTTATTTAAATTATAAATAAAAAAATATATATAAATTGTGGTTGCCATAAAAAATATAAATTAAACATTGAAGAACAGTAAAAATTACAATGAATATATGGCGCATATATTTAGCAAAATGCCTCTCTCTACAGTTTAATTTTTATAGCTGACTAATGAGTTTATGGTCACCGAATATGTTTTTTCTGAGGTAAATGTGACGTTATGTGACATTGTTTACAAGCTGTTATATTGACGTCTTTGTGCGTCTGAAACACTGATTGAGAGATTACATGAGACGGGATATGGATCGTAAAGTTGTACTCTTTCTTTTAACTTGCCTTCAGATGTTTAGTCATGTTTATTTTGTGCTGAAACTGGTATTAATGTGGAGGAGATTATTAGTTCTACCGCGTCTGCTGAACTGAGGCACTACAGCGATTTGTCACTCCACATTAAACAGTGCCAAAACAGCATTTATTGTTTGAATAATGCAATATAATGGACAGAATTTGAAATCTGACACTTTGTTTCATATTAAAAGTACCAAAGCACAATGCTTATTGCGATATATTGGATGGGAAGTGCCCTTCAATGTTCCGTCCATTAACTGAAAACAGGCTAGACTAATCGATTCTTGGGATTTAAGAATCAATATCGTTCCATAAAAAATGAGAATCGATTAAAATCGAGATATCGATATTTTTTACCCAGCCCTAGTTCTAGATTCTTTTCCTAGATCCTTTTTTTTTTTAATGCATCATTTAGCCCAGCATGTGCTGCATCTTTACAAACCAATTCCCAAAAGTAATATCAGCTCACCGAAACCCCTCCGCCCCAAAAAAATTACGAGTCACAGTATGTTGCAATAGTTGTCATAGCACAAAAGCAATCGCTCTGTGAAAATTATTGTGGCAAAAGTACAGTGATTATTTCCTTAATGACTTTAATCACAAGCCCTTGGTCCTGTCAGTTATATTTATTTCTCTGTGTCTACTGAATACACATGCTATAGCTGTCTGCAGTTGTGTGTTTATGGAGTGGGATGGGCTCTTTGACAGTCATCAAATAGGAAGTAAGCCCTTTCACTCATTGGTCTGGTTAATATTTAGTGATGACATCACATCACACACATGTCATATCTGAGCGGATCCTAGTACAAAGACAGTGAGTGGAGTGTAGTCCTTTAAGAAGATCGACAGACCTCTTATTGTGTCACTGTACAAGTGAGTGTGAAGATTTCCTTTGTAAGTCTTTTTTTATTATTTAAGTGGTTGTATATTTGTGTTGTGGGCTTGAATTTTTTTCTTCATCAGGTTGTCAAACTATTTTATGTGTGGAATAAGCAAGAAAGAAATGTCAGAAGCATCTTACCTGGGCTAAGCAGAAAAAGAACTGGACTGGTGCTCAGTGGTCCAAAGTCCTCTTTTCAGATAAAAGTACATTTTGCATTTCATTTGGAAATCAAGGTCTGGAGGAAGACTGGAGAGGCACAGAATCCAAGCTGCTTGAAGTCCAGTGTGAAGTTTCCAAAGTCAATGATGATTTGTGGTGACGTGACGTCTGCTGGTGTTGGTCCATTGTGTTTTATAAAGTCCAAAGTCAGTGCAGCCGTCTACCAGGAGATTTTGAAGTGACGTGACATGTGGCCAAGTATGGTGACCCATACTCGGAATTAGTGCTCTGCATTTAACCCATCCAAAGTGCACACACACAGCAGTGAACACACACACACCGTGAACACACACCCGGAGCAGTGGGCAGCCATTTATGCTGCGGCGCCCGGGGAGCAGTTGGGGGTTCGGTGCCTTGCTCAAGGGCACCTCAGTCGTGGTATTGAAGGTGGGAGGGAGCGCTGTACATTCACTCCCCCCACCTACAATCCCTGCCGGTACGAGACTCGAACCCACAACCTTTGGGTTATGAGTCCGACTCTCTAACCATTAGGCCATGACTTCCCCTTTTTTGGAGCACTCAAGCTTTGTGGAGATGCTTATTTCCTTTTCCAACAGGACTTTAGCACCTGCCCACAGTGCCAAAACCACTTCCAAGTGGTTTGCTGACCATGATATTACTGTGCTTGATTGGCCAGCCAACATGCCTGACCTGAACCCCATATGGAATCTATGGGATATTTTCAAGAGAAAGATGAGAAACAGTCGATTCAACAATACAGACGAGCTGAAGGCCGCTATTAAAGAAACCTGGGCTTCAGTCGTGCCACAGGCTGATCACTTCCATGCCACACTTCACTGATGCTGTAATTTGTGCTAAAGGAGCCCCAACTAAGTATTGAGTGCATAAATGAACACACTTTAAAGAACTTGAGCTTTTCTGTTTTACAAATCCTTTTTTTTTTTTTTTTTTTTTTTTTTTTTTGATCTTAGGAAATATTCTATTATTTTGAGATACTGGATTTTTGGCTTTCGTGAGCTGTAAGTTCTAATCATCAAATTTAAACCAAAAAAACTTTTGAAATATTTTACTTTACATGTAATGAATCTAGAATATACAAGTTTCACTTTTTGAAATAAGTTACAAAAAAAGAACTTTTTCACAATATTCAAATTTTTGGAGATCTGTATATGTTGATATGAATGAAAATAAAATTCATATAAATTGGTATATGCACTCATAGATTTTCTTACACATTGTTGCTGTACTAAAATGTTTTCTAGAACATGCAGAAAGTTATATTCTTAAAATAAAAAACAAGTTAAAGTAAATGCACTGTTTTTTAGGCTTTTTTGATGCGGTGGACTTTGTAGTCAAAGGGATTTTGAGATCAGAAATCATTTATCATAACCATCGGGAGCTCATTGCTCTTTATCCTTCAGTTGAGAAAGAGATGAGAGAGAGAGAGGGGGGATGGGGTCATAGATGGAATTCAGAATCTACCGAGCACGTGCTGACAGGATTGTCTGTTTACAAACCCCTCCCTCTCCTCCTCCTTTTCATATTGCCACCTTCCCAGCAGCACCAGGCCTTGAATTCAGCAGCGGCTTAGAAGAGAAGGTGGACTCATCCTCCGGTTGACCAATCGCAGTTAAGCATCCCACATGTGACGAGCAGTGAGGGCTGGTCTTTAAGCTTTGCAGCGGAAAACCACCGGGACAGACGGACGGAGTGAGCGTGAGAGAGAGCTAAAGCCTGCCATACGCACTAATCCCTCCGCAGTGATCATGTGTCAGGGGAGTCTGAAGCAGCAGAAGCAGAAGGGGCCGGTGCGGAGCACTGCGGGGAAATGGTGAGATGCCGCAGGTCTTTGCACAGCTCTCCCTGTTGCTACAATCTCCACAGAGTCAGGGTTGATGTGCGGCGTTTCCGTCCACCGGGCTCCTCAGCGGGAGCGACAGGAGAGCCCGCACACGGCGCCAACAACGCCGGCCCGGGGGACCCGGCTCAGCTCAGCCACCAGAGCCGATTCAGGTACCGGCAAGGAGTGTGTGAGATGCTAGGATGTAGTTCAGGCTGAGAATGTGTGTGGATGACGGGTGAATTTTGCTGGTCGCATCTAGAACAGTTGTTGTCGGCGCACTCGTGAGTGAGAGAGGACAATTGAAGGATCAGCAGAGCTGGAAAGTGGGCGAGCGAGAGGGATTACGGAGACCTTGCATGAACTGGGCCACCCTGCAGAGGGACAATCAGTGTGCAGTGTGAGTTCGTGTGACGGGACTCGGTCCCCCCGGATGAGCCCCCGTCACTGTCCCGGCAATTGTGTTAGGCCTAATTGCAACGTAACATTAGGCTGTTGCGAGCACTCTCCGTCCAATTCAATCCACACCATTTGCATAGCTCTACTCGGAGCAGATGCTGTTCCCCTGGATTGAGCGAAAGATGCAAAGAGCTAAGGGAGGCTCAGATTCAGCCACTGATTGGCCAATATGTGCCTGCAATGAGGAAACGAGGGGGGCTATGTAGGACAGAGTGTGTGCGAAAGAGAAAGAGTCCGAATCCGAAGACTTTACGTTGTCTTTTTACTGGCTGCAATCATCAGCTCTCAAACAGCCTCCGCAGTTTGTGTAATGCACTGTGAATAGCTGTTGAACTGCAAGGTTCTGCGATGGCTATTCATCTGCTCTGGACAGGATGGGGGAGGGGTAGAAACGCTCTAAATTCAATTGAATGATAAACTGATGACTGAAAGCTCTCGTAAAAACCCAGAGTCATTGTTTAGAGCCGTTTAAGCGCACTAGGGCACAGCGCACACTTTGGCATATTAACTGGATTTGCCAACCGCTAGAATGAGGTTACATAATGCACAGCGCTAAAAGTGTTTAATGTGAAAGGTTATACCAGGCATTTGCACAGCACTTTTACAAATGTAGTTATAGGATGGAAACAATATTTGCACAGAGGAGCTGCTAAACGCGGGTTATCAGGTTCATTGTTAGGTTGTGTAATAATGAGTAGTTTTACCTCTAAATATGTTGTGACAAAGGACACTAGATTTTTACATTTTCAAGAAAATGTGAGTGGTGGTGGCATCGGCAAAGTTGCTTTTGTGATTCTAGGACGTTGCTATGGCTTTTTACGTGGTTGCTTAGTGTCCCAAGTGAAAAGAGCCCTCTGTATTGGCTCAAATCCAAACTTCAATGTAAGCCTTTTGTCTTTTTTTTTTTACTTCCAGGCAGAAATGTTTGTCTGCCAGGTGCAGGTCAAGTTAGGTAGAATTTTTAAATGAAAGATTTGAACAAAACCCTACAAATAAATGTGAGCAGAAGGTAGGACGCTGTCTAATCATAGGCCATATTAAACATTATGTAATAATGGTTCACAGTTTAAAGTGCTAAACGCTTTTTTTTCATAGAGGCATTACCTGTTTGTTTATATTTGAATGCTCATGCGTATTCGTTGACTGACCTAAAAATACAGCTATTTTTGTATTGCTTGAGTTAAAGAACATACAATACCAGTAACCCAGGCACACTGGAAAACATGCCCATGACAACATTTCTGCAAAATTATACTACATTGCTTCTTGCACATTTCGCGACACTTTCAAAGTGAATTGTCGGCGTTAAAAGGTTAATGCTCTATCATGATTGAAAATGATGTACTGTCTAGACTTAACCCTACTTTAAACCTAACCAGTAGTGTTAACAAAAGCAAACATGAAATGCAAACGCATTTGCTAAAGCAACCCTGCAATTTAGATTGCTTCCACAAGTTTTTGAGCTCTCGTATTTCATGGGACTCGTACATATATGCTCCGCAATGCAAGTGCAGTGTTGTACCAGGTGAGCTATCGAGCAAGTTTACTATGTCAGAAAAGCCATACATATAGAACATTTTATGATGCCAACATCAAAGTGAGTTAGTTTACAAATTAATAATCTACCCCTATAATCATCACGACTGCCACTAGTGTTTGGAAACTGAAGTGAATTGTATGTATAGGTACATTTTTGGAGTTTTAGGTAGAGGCATGAGGCAATATTATTTTAATGTTACATTGAAAAACAGCTTCAGAGATTTCAGTCTTTAACCTTTCAAATGCATAGAAGCTGTACTTAACTGGAAGTTTCTGTTTGGCGCCATTACCAAGATGGCTGCCAAGTGGACTCGCTTTCTTTTACTCAAAGGACTTTGAGCATCACTATTTACATTTGCTCATACCAGAGCTGTGACTAGACTGGTCTCCAAAGTATGGTCCGATGTTATGCCTGCTACAGTTTGTCTATTTAGAGTAAGAGCAATAAAAATGTACACCTTTCTGTGGGAGAGGAATCGTGCTGTTATGATGATGCACAACAGGTCAATGTACTTTAAGATTGTGGAGGGAAATAATGTAGCCCAGGCACCAAAAGGTTGCCCACTGAACCCGACAAACCTGGCGTGAGCTAGTGTTGCTATAGTTTTTATCGTCAATACACTTGAGGATTATTACCATCTGATTACTCGCCCTGACCATGAAGAAAATGTTGATCTCTCAAACAGAGGTTATTGGATAGCACATTTTGAAAGGGTCAAAGTAAAGATGTTCTGGTGTGCATCATTGTGAGCAAAGTCAGGTGACACATTGAGTGTTTGTGTTAGCCTTTTATGGCTAAGTCTCCTCTGTCCACAGGTCAGAACAGGGTTTCATCCTGATTAGGGTGGACACAGTATTATATTCTATAGATAGCCCATGTAGCTGCAGCCCTGGATGGTAGCTGTCAACCCCGCTGGTGCTGTGTCATCACTTTCAGGGCCAAATATGACCCACTTTACTGACACAGTAAAGCTAATCTCACTTTAGCCAGAAGCAGTAGCTCTTAGTGTCATTCTCAATAAAAAGCGAGCAGTTCTAGCCAAACAAGACAACGCGTTCCATCGACTGGACTAGAATAGAGGTGCAATATTCTTGCACGTGCCGTTCCGTTCGCCTAACAGTTGTGTTGATCTGGAATGTTATCCACCCGCACTGGTGCTAAAAATAGCGCAATGGACACAAAAAATTAAAAAAAGATTACTGGCGGATATCCCTCATGGCTTCAGTAGTTCTGTGGAAGCATCCCACTCGGCATGACCCATAAAAACATGCATGTTCGTGTTGGTTAAATAGGTTTATGTTGATTAAAATGTGGCCTTTTTTTGAGACTGGACCATGCCTTTGGTCATGTATTTCTCCTCATGTACCATTTCTAGTGCAAGTGTAGCAGGAAGTTGACGATAAACCCTAAATGAGACTAAAGGTGTTAAGCAGGTGAAAGCAGCCTTTGCTTAGACTGATGTAAGTGGAATTGAGCTGAAAGGAGAGGAGTATATGGTCAGTTTAGTCAATAAAAGCAGTGTGAACAGCCATGAGGTTAGATTTACTGTAAAGTGGAGAATTGCTATTTCTGTCTCTTTCCTATCTCAGGAATCTTTTCTAGCGTTTGTCTTCTGCTGTTTATTGTCTTCTGTATGGGCGTCTTTGTGTTTGGTCTTTGGTATGTGTGAGTGGGCTGTGTGTATGTTTCTTCATTTTTATAAATATTTCCTTCTTTCTATTATTATTCAAGAATCTCAAGAAAACATGTTTAGGTAACATTTCACCCTAAAATTAATAAGAAACAAGAAACTGTATTAAAAAAGACTATTATGTTTCTTAGACCATTATGTGTTGTTTTTGTTTTGGGGTTTTTTTGGCATTGTGACATATTGATAAATTAAATTTTCGCCCATTTCCCATTACCATAACAAATTTATACATTTTTCTTTTTTTTTTTTTTTTTTTTTGTAATTCCTATTATTCTCAATGGGTATTCTCATTATTGTACTAATATCTTAGTAATTTTCACTGAACAGAAATTATACGAATACATGACCATTTTAATGTATTTAATGTAATTATATTTGTATTTAGTTTAATAATATTAATTGTAATTATGATAATAATAAATAGTATTTATATAATATAAAATTCAATTTAATAATATTAATTTTATTTTTCATTTTTAAAGTAATGGCAATTGTGGACAAATATGATTGTCAAGAACTTAATTATATTTATGTAATATTTATGTTTAATTGAATGATTTTCTATTGCCTTGAGGTAATAACAGTTTTGGAAATACATGCTTAGTTGTCAAAAAAGTTTGTAATTTTTTCATTAGTGTCAACAAATGGAACTGCAGAAATATTTTTTTCCAGCAGGTTTTCACTCCCACGGTCTTTCATTGAACAGACATATAAATCATCCTGCCCCAAATTCACAAAATTCTTACTTCTTTCTTAAGATTTTTAGGGTAAAATATGATCCAGAAATGGTCTTGACAGGTTTCTTGAGATTTGCTCTATAACAGTGGTGCTCAGTCCTCTTCCTGGAGGTCTACAGGCACAGTTTAGCTCCATACCTATCCAATTACCAATTAAATAAGATCTTCAAGAACCTTAGATAATTACAAACAGGTTGGAGCATAGTTTGAACTGAACTATGCAGCAGGTAGATCTCCATTAACAGGACTGAGTACCCCTGCTCTACAACATTTAGACCATCTGTGCATATATCTTTCATTTCCACCTTCTTTATACTTCACATGTGTCTGTCTGGGTATTTTGTGCACTTTGGCATCACGGATGTGTTGTGCAGGTTGCAGTTCCCACAGTTGGCCCTACGGCGGCGACTAGGCCAGCTGAGCTGCATGTCCCGGGCTACTGTCCGCCTTCGCTCATGGCCTCTGTCCATCCTCTACTACATCCTGCCCTTTGGAGCACTCAAACCTCTTGCCAAAGTAGGCTGGAGGCCCACAAGCAGAGTAAGTACAGTGGAAACAACAAATAGAGCCCACAGACTGATGTTGTGTGTGTTTGAGTTTGCAAAATCTCACTATCCAGAGACATAAATGCTATCCATCAGTGAGTAATCAATGTGTAATGGCCATTTGGGATTTTGTCTACGATTATAGGAAATGTTACTGGAATCATTAAGGAATAATGCCCTAAATAACCCTGATCTGGGATCAGTACTTTTCATTCATAGCCCAGAGAAGAAAGGAAGCTACAAAACTGATGTGAGGTCAGCAGAACGTGCTGCTGCTATCAGCAGATGGCCGCTTGCATATGGACCCGCTGAGCTCTGAGCTCCATTGGGACTCGTGTGAAAAGAGCCATTGTCCCACAGTGCAGCTCTGAACTGAGGAACACTTTGTCTCTAGACCCAGTCGAGGGCATCGTGCCACGGTGGTTCTGACACCACTATTGTTCAGTTCCCAAAAAAACATTGCCAGTCAGCCCATGCGGATGCTCTGAAGCAGATACCGTATCTCCAGTGGCAGACAGGAAGTTACAGAGAAAAAGGAAAACGTTTGGTTTGTTAATCTAAATCAGGCGTCATGGCATCATGATTATGAAATCTTGTACATATAACTGCCACACTGATAGTAGTACACATATTACGTTTCCTTTAGTCATTTAGCGGATGCTTTTATCCACTTACAAATTAGGAACTTCTCAAACAATTTATCATTAGAGCCAATAATATTTGCAATACACAATAATAAAGTTTTAAGTATATAACTATATTTAAGTACACTAGGAATATACAAGTATCGGATCGAGACTCGGTATCAGCAGATACTCAATATTCAATGACTCCGATCAGATCGGGGGCACAAAAAACCTGATCGGGACATCTCTATATATAAGTATAGTAAGTAATTAGTAATTTTAATTTAATTATACAAGTAATAAGTATACTAAGAGTATATATATATATATATGAGTATATTTTTATATTTAATATATCTTTAATACTTTTAACATATTCAGCATTCGGTTGTAATGTTATTATGTTTTGTTAATGAAAGGAGTCATTTATTATTTATTATAGTTATTTAATTATCCTCACAGCACCTGAAATAAAAAGAAACATAGACCTTGCATCTCAACTATTTCCCATTTGCCAAACCAACGTAAAACAAGTATAGCAAACAAAACAAAACCATTACCACTAGCAACTGGAGTTTAATTAAGTAAATATAATAATAATAATACATTATTATAACTAATAATAAATAATATTACACAGATAAGATTTTTTAAAATACTCTAGGATGTGAACTCTTTATTTGAATTTTCAATTTGCATTTTATAAAGCAATTAATTGACAATTTTTTTAAGAGGTTAGTATAAATGTATTGGTATATTTATTTGCTGTTTAAAAAAAGAGAACATATAATGACACACTTTTGGTTCTTAAAAGAGAATTTTCTGGGTCAGATATCCTACATTTCCTGCTTGTTAAAGCCATAACTATTATCTACAACCCACCAACCCTGTAAGACTCCGAGAGTGTCCACATTTAGCCTCCTGTCTGTCAGCTGGGATTGAAGCTAACTACAGTAATCCACTTACACTGAACACTCGGGCCAGCTCCTGTCATGCATCAGCCTCCATACTATCTGTAACACTGATCTAGGATCATTCCTTTTGCCCAGATCAGTAACGATCAGCGAGCTACACTGATCTAAACACTCTAGGAAAGCACACGTTGGAGCACATGGTGCACAGCGGGTGACGTAAAGCCATATGCAGGTGCTGGACTCAATACAGCAGGTTTAAAACTCTTTAGATGCTCACATGCATTAATAATGAGTGTACACATCTTT